>NW_019384607.1:727456-750868 GCF_000671375.1 Centruroides sculpturatus | reverse complement strand
GTGGTTGCGTCTCGATAGCTATAAGGGTGCGGGAGATATGAGGCTGAAAGTGGTTAAAAGTAGCTTTCTATTTCGAATGTTTTGTTCGAATTAAATTCGAATATTGGTTCGATTATAGAACAGTTGTAAACGTTGAAAATAGTTCGTTTGACTAAACGTAAAAATTCTCTAATTAGTCTGGAAACGGGGGACCTAATTCTTGCATTCTGTGAAAACGGGTAAGATTAGCTATAATGTAATTATCTTAATCTTCACTATTGTTACTTTTTGCCCAGCGAAGCGGGTCCTTCAGCTAGATTTTAGATTACTTAGAAAAACAGTCTTTTATATATATATATATAAAACTATATTACGTACAAATAAAATCCCGGCGAAGCGGGTCCTTGCAGCTAGTATCACATAAATATATTCAAATTTCGAAACATTTCGTATAAACGCGAATGTCACAAAAATTTTATAGAGCGATTATAAACAGAAACTTATTTTTAATGAAAAAATCGGAAAAACAACCATTCGAAAAATAAGGCAAGAATGTTAAGAATAGTCACAATTAAAGTGATGACTAGTGGCATGTTCTAGAAAGAATTATTTGAAGAATAAACAACTTCTAGGTATCTCTTCCGACTACGCATTTCACCCGGTTTTATCATATATTAATTGAAAGAAGGTTTCAGTTTATCCGACTTACGTTAAGTAAAAGGCTGAGGCTAAAAATAGGGTTTGGGTATCAAATTAAAGCTCTTACCCTGTAGATGATGCCGCCGAAAAGAGATATCAGAATGGTACGACGGTTCTGGCATGCTCGAAGTGGCACTGGTACAATGTTAAATCTACGGGACAAACAACTCGGGTTCCCACCCCCTTGAAAACCTTAGCCCGAGCAATTTTTGTGTTTTACGATTTTATTTTGTAAACATTGTAGTTAATAAATGTACACTTTAGTTACTAAGACTATTGTTTTTATCACTCTCACCGAACTCAGTTTCACCAATCCCACCTCCTCAAAAGCCCAAGCATAGTTATTTAATACATTAAATGCATTATTTATTACATTTAATACATTACTTTTCATTTTAGTTATTATTATTAACAATATTAAATAAGCTCGCTCATTTGCCAAATCGATTGATAAAACGGAAAGTAGAGAAGTCGATAAAAAAACATAAGCTAGGTTCATTTTTAAAATTTGTTTTAAAATTTAAATTTAAATAAACGTTGTAGAATGTATTTTTACAAGCATACCTTTTATCTAACGACATATACGTATAAAAATGTACAAAATAGTATATTCTTTGAATAATTTTACATTTTTCGCGTGTCTAAGGGAGTTTAGCAAGTGAAAATAAAAAGAAAATAATTAATAACATCAAATTCTCATTGAACTAAATTGTTACATAAAATATTTTATTGTGTATTCTTTATATGTATTATCAACGAGGACAGTGTATTATCGTAGATTATCCCCAGAATAGTCCAGGAACGGCTAAAGGTTTTTTAATAGAAAAATCGTATCATTTTATTAAATATAATTTACAAATATTAAATACATATAGTTATATATTTTATAAAGAATCACAGTAAACAAAAAATTATATTCACTTTTATAACTATTTAAAAGGGGTTTTTTTTCGGACGAATAAATCGAAATGTTATGTCCTTCGAATTCGACGTTTACCAAGTTCAAGAATTACTCAGAAGTCGATTTAATTCTCAGATATTTCATTTAAATGAATTTCGGATCGGAATTCTCACCTCTTCAGTCTAAAAAAAATAAATTTATTTTGTAATTTACAGTTAAAATTCTTTTTAAACAAAAATATAAAATATTAAAATAAATCACTTAAAAAAAAGTATAATCTGCGACAGAACTTACATCAATATTTCGGATTCTTCGAAATCAATATGTATATATACGAAAAACATATAGAGATTAAAAATAACTTAATTAATTTGAATAGTGGGATGTAAATATATGACGTGTAGAATGACGTCACATATAAGAACGTCTGCAATTATTTATTGTGACATCGTCACAATGCCGGGATTTTTAATCATATTTTTAATTTATTTAAATTAAAATATATGCCCTCCACCACAAATTAGTAGTGTCTTGCCCCTGTACATCACACTTTTCATTTAACAAAAGATTCGTGCCGTTCATCCCTCTAAACACCTTTCAGGGCAAAAATTTTGAATTCTAACACCTTTCAGGGCAAAATTTGAAATAACATGACTTCCGGTTTACATCGGAAGTTCATATATAGTTAATCGGGGACTTCAGAAAGGTAACTATTATAGAATTAGTGATAAATTGACTTAAAATACATTGAATAAAATTAGAAAAGTAAAAACAACTCATACAATTAATTGCTTGGTTTCTGAAATAAATTATTTATTATTCCCCTAACAAAAAGTAATTTTCTAGATATCTGCATTAAGCATATTAATAAAATATATTTATTTTAAATAAGGAAAGTTAAGCATCAATCGAGTGCTTTGTCAATTGGATCAATTGGATTGCGAACGGCTCAAATATTAATAATAATTTGAGAAATAATTGTAACCTATTTTATAAAACTGTATATACATGTAAATATATAAAAGTATAAATATTTTCGTTGCTAACACAAACAAAATTACAAACACTAATCACAATCCATTATTTTTTCGTGACGTTTACGAGAATATTGACCTTATCCTCATCGATAAATAATTAGATAAAGATTTTAAAATAAAAATAACAATATTAAATGTCGAATAAATGTTTAAAATATCCCCGTCATTCTAAATACTAATTCGTGTTTTCTTAATTCTTCTAAATCATCTAGTTAATAATATACTGTATTCCAAATTCTTTCTGTTATTTCCTGCCGTAAGATGGCGCCAGCAAGTTGGCTGAAAACAGAACTCTCGCGTTCAGAAGAGCGGTAAAATGATGCCATCACCACATTGGTCATCTAACGACCAATAGACGAATCGCCCGAGCAGAAAAACACGGATATTGGTTAAATTGAAAAACGTCATAGCACGTGACGTAACAGGCTAGAATTATAATAATCTCGTACCGTAAACAAAGGTATCTTTGGTATCAAAGGTAAACAAAGGTAGCATCTTGGTTTAAGCAGATGATTGATAAATCTTGCATAAATATGCAATGACTGCCCTTGGTTTACTGGTTTTATGCTGGGGCTTAATAATTTGCTCCGGGTCATCGTCGATGGAATCGAGGGAGAGCGATGTTGATCCCGACGCTAACAGAAATGTGGTAAATTAAAAATTTATATTTTAGTAATTACTTAACATACTTTTTAAGTTGTAGATTATTTTTTATATTTGTTTTAGACCCAATTAATAAAGAGCAAAGGCTATCCAGTGGAAGAATATACAGTTCGAACGAGAGATGGCTATCTTTTGAAACTTGTTAGGATTCCCTATGGCAGAAAAAATCGTAGACGAAACACCAGAAATCGTCGGGTAGCTTTCCTGCAACACGGCTTTCTGGGATCCGCTTCTGATTGGGTGATGAATTTTCCCAGCCAGAGCCTTGGTAAGCCTTCGTTTAGGGGAGATTAACCGATAAATTTCAACAACCAAAACTTTTTATTGGAAATCCTTATATTAAAATATAAAAATTGTTTCTGTACAAACTTCTTATTAATTAATTTAGCAATAATCAGTATACTGATTATCTACATTTTCTATTCTGCACAGATAAAAGTACAGTACATACTTAGTTTTGCACATATTGGAGTACTGTACGTTCAAATACAGTAAAGTAAATCATTGCATTAATCAGTTAATATTTCTTGCAAAAGGGAATAATAATTTTTCAAGTGTTCTTAATTCATGATAAACTATTTGTAGGTTATATCTTGGCCGACGAAGGTTACGACGTATGGCTGGGAAATCAGAGAGGTAACATCTACGCCCGGAGGCACGTCAGATATTCACCCCGAAGCAATCGATTTTGGAATTTCAGGTCAGTTTAAAGTGAAGACTGAGGGATTTTTGCATATAAATATAAAACGCTTCTTTTCAGTATTGACGAACACGCCAAGTATGATACACCGAATAGCATAGATTTTGTCCTGAAGAAAACTGGTCAAAGACAATTGTATTACGTGGGATGGTCGCAAGGTTGCATGATAGCTTTTGCATTTCTCTCCGAAAATCCCAGATACAACAAGGTAAATGATGTCTATACTTATAATTCACACAGCATTTACCAGTTATTTAAAGTTAAAATATTAAATTTTTCAGATTAAAGCGATATTTGCTTTAGCACCAACGGCGACAGTCGGTTATATCGAGAGTCCTATACGTTATTTAGCTCCTTTATCTAATAACCTTCGAGTGAGCATAATGTCTAATACTAAATATTTTTTCCTTAAAGATTTAAACTTAAGATTGGTTTAGCTTTTATTTTCCGCTCTAGGACAAAGAGAGCTTTTACCAAACAACTACATCACAAAATTATTTGCACAGACCGTCTGTCCCTTAAACTCGATATGCTCCAATCTCTATTTTCAAATAAATGGATATGACATTCATCAATTAAATCAGGTAAGATCGGAAAGATTGCTACGAAAATTCGAAATTATCTCTACTAATTTAAATATATTTCAGTCTCGTCTGCCCGTCTACTTTTCTCAATTACCTGCAGGAGAGTCTACTAAAACCCTCATTCATTACGGACAGGTAGGTTATAGAGTTTATTACTCGATATTTCGAGAAAATTAAAATATGAAGAACTGATATAATTTAAGCTGTATCGTAGATGATAAATTCGAAAAAATTTCAAAAATTCGATTATGGGAGAATAAAAAATATGCAAAAATACAAAAGGGTAAGTAGAAAGCTTCATATTTGATATTTAAATCTTTACTTTCATCCATTTATGTGATAACGTTTACCTATTAGCCTTCTCCACCGGAGTATAAGCTCGAAAAAATTCAAACTCCCATCGCAATCTTTGCGGGTTTAAACGACAAACTGGCAGATACTAAAGACGTGAATATACTTCGAAGTCGCATTCCGAATCTGTTAGCGAATCATCAAGTGAGCCTAAGAGAATGGGGTCATCTAGATTTCGTATTTGCTATAGAAACAAAGAAATACGTTTATGACCATTTATTGCGAGTAATGAAAACTATTTAAAAACTTTGTGTATGCGTAAATTAATACATTTATCAGTATAGTTTGCTTTAATTCAATGAATGCTTAACCAATACTAAATATTCTTTCTTCGTCTAAAGTATTAAAATTTATAATTTAGATTTCTTATAAACTTCACATAATCTGGTGACTTTGAGTTGCCAGTTATTCCTTTACAATGATTGAAGCTTGTGGATTTGAATCTCCTGTAGTCAATAAAATAAAAATATGTACTAAATTAATATATTTAATTATTATTCGTAGGAAATCGTTTGTTGGCTAAGAATGCTGCATTACCGTTAACTACAGATTATCTGTTAATTTAAATAATCTCTCTATGTAAATGAGAATGTTTGTTTCTTTGTTTGATCGCTATACACTCTTAGGCCGTTCAAATGATTGCTACGAAACTCGGCAGTTACGTTTAAATACATCTAACTTGAATAATATCTTACATCCCACCTTAAATTATCAATTGTATTTCTATATATCAATTAATTTCTGTCTGCATTTGATTGCTTCACATTACTTCCATCTATTGGGAAAAATTTAACAAAGTAATTAACTAAATATAATTTTTCCAAAAAAATATATATATAATTTAAAAAAATATATATATTATATTCATCGAATTACTCCGACAGTGTTATAGCGCGAAATAGAAGCTCCATTACGCCTTTACTGCGACAGGTAGCACATAGCATTTGCCTGCATGGTGTGGAATAGTGCTCGTCTGATAACTCAACGAAAGGGATACACAAGATGTTCGATAGTTTCCTTGTTAACGAATCTTAGACAAATCACGTCATGTAGGTTTCGTTTCGGATAATCGATTGAAACGTGTCTGGGTTCCACGCTATCGGCGGGTGTCACACTTTAACCAATTACAACTTAGCTATGATTGTGCTTTTGTCACGCGACTACGACCGCCGTTTTCGAAGAGAAGCACGTAGCTTTAGTGTTGTCGCGTACTAGTGTTTGCCGAACTTATTTGCATGAAAATATCTTTTCAAAGAATACACACGCAAATTTTTATATACTTCATTTGTATTCAAAGCTATCATTTTAACTTATACAAATGGAAATTAAACACAATATATTTTTAAAATAGTTATTATAATATAGTTACTTATTTTTCACTTAAATTTTAATTCGTTTTTCATAAATATTTAATTTATTTCTATGGGCAGAATATTTTTTAAAACACTTCGGCTCTAGCTTATCTCTTTATTCTACAATATTAACGGACACTCCGGAATAGCGGACGCCTCCACTTAACGTGCATTTTTACAATCTCCAAACCCTTCAAGTAGGACAGACAGACAGACAGAGAAAATAAGCTTTATTTCTCCCGATACCGCTAGGCATATTTAGGGTAGAAAGACATGGAGTAGAGTGGTGTTACATGCCGAGCAATAGAACCGACAATGTGTATGATAATGACAATTATAATGACAATATAACAGCATAAATTGCATGAGACAAGATACCTTAAAATAAGAATTTATTATATTTACTTCTAAATAGCGGACACTCTAAATAACGGGCAATGTCGTCCATAACAACTAGGGTTTCTCAAACGGGATCCCGGTTGTTTTTTCAACCCGGGAAATTTTTATCCCGGGAAATCCCGCAAATTTCTTAAAAATTCACTTTTTTTCTTATTTTGTGTTAAGGTTAAGGAATTTTGCAAATAGAAAGCATAATTAACTCATTCACTGTCAGAATACATTTGTATTTATTAATTTTAAACCTACCTATTAGTTTTTTTAAATTTTTGCTCGTTATAGCATGTCACAAATGGTCAATAATCAATATATAGCTTATTTGTGGCAGGACTATAAAAATTCTTTACTTGTCGGAACCTGTAATATCTGGAATAATTGTGCTTACGCTGTCTTGAGTTTTAACCATGCCCAGTAGCTTCAATAAATGCCTGACGCCAGATTGTGCAAATTGGGCAAGGATACAAACGAGTACAAAGTCTGCAAGTATGAAGTTTTTCTTCATAAACCTGATTATTAAAGCCAAATGAATTGCCGAATTATCGAGCTCTAAGCTTGATTCCGCTATTAAAGCAGCCAAGGTAGACAAATCAAGAATACTGGAGAGCGAAAGAAGTACTACAATCTCGAAAACGAACTTGAAACTTCCAGGCTACAGGTGAAAAAACACTTAATATCTGTCTTCTCTTAAATGCATTAAACACTATTCCAATCACATCAATTGAATCGGAAAGGGCATTCTCACAAGTCAGTGGCAAGACTTTTCATTACTAAAATAAGAATTAGAGTGAGTTATTGGAGTATTGACCATCTTTGCTTTTTAAAATCTTATAAAAGTTTGCAATATNTATAAAAAAGAGCATCGCAAGAAGCTTCAAACTACGATTTTACGTTTAATCGGCGCGCCCACAAGGTGACACTAGTTGCTATTGGGGCTAACTTGGCCTGGAAACGAGGAACGTTCCTTATTTCCGAGCCGAGTGTTGGTCAACCTATGACAAAGTTGCATGAAACAATGAACAAATATAGTTTGTTAGTTTCTTTTATATTTGTAGAATAGGCTAGAAGACATGGGTTTTCTGTCATTTTTACTTTCTCGGGTTTTATATATACCAGAGGGAAAGTATGGCGAGCGGTCAAAATATGATCTCCCAAGATGTTTACATTTTTGGACTCGGTACACCTTGAAACGTCGAGAAATGCATAAAATTCGGGGTAATTTCTGTATGTATGGATGTTAGTGTGTGGAGGGCACGATTTTTTTCACTCTGTTTGAAGCTTAATAATTCCCGTGTTTTTCGTCGAAAATTTCTGAAACTTTGCAAATAAGTTTGTTTATTAGGGGGATAGATGCTATTAAATTTTAGTGGTTAAGGGTCAAGAAATGAAGAGATAATAATAGTCGCATATATCTCCAGTAGGGTCGGACTTAATGACGATTTTACTGGTGTGTTTTATAAAAAATAGGATAATTATAGGATGTGTTTTATAAAAACTTGTAAATGTTAATACATTTACAATTTTTTATAAAACACATCCTTACACTCAAAATTGAGGGTTTTGTCGTTTTATATATTTAAAAATATAAAAAATTTTCTTAATAAAATATGATAAGAGATGGACCACCAAAATGTTAAACGTTGCCAGGAAAATTGAGCAACACGTCGCTAGTTTATTTAATAATGAAATTTGGGACCCTTTTATCGATTAGGAAAAGAGCAATCCAGACGGAAATGGCAGGCACGTGCCCAAAGTGCTCCAGTGTACGGGCAACCCTTCTTACTTATCCGTGGCTATCGGAACCAAAAATGAAAAGTTAATTACAGAATAGCATTTTCTTAGTTGAATAAACCCAATCACGTGGTTCGGATAAAAATTGGTTTTTGTCGCATTGGTTATTTTAACGATATTTAATACAAAATACGTCTCCAGATTCGTTTAGAAATATACATCCACACTCAAATTAATCAGGACATGTATAGATTTTATTCAAATCGAACATAGAATAACTTTCGGATTCCCAAACAAAAAAGATATTCTTTTTTTCGACTCGATCGGATGTTACAACTGTTTTGAATGTCCCACAGAAAAGCGTTTGGATTCTATGGTTGGTTGGTTCTCTCGCTAGTCTCAGGAGCTTGGTCCACTTATTCCCCATGTTGGTTAATCATAACAAAACTCTTGTAAAGATTCTACTTCTCTAGAGAGGCCAACCTCCTCCACCAATCTCCACACGCTTCGCTCCCTTCGCTTAATGTTCACTCATTGAACAAAATAATCTGCTGAAAACGCGAATAAATTAATCGATTTGACCACTAGATATGCAATAAAAGAGACTTCTCCACTACTCGCCAGAGTAAAAATAGTTTTGTTTTAAAATTTTCATTTAAATAATAATTAATCGAAGTATCATTAAAATAAGATTTTAGAATTATTTGAAAATAGATGATGTAATTAAAATCTCGACAAATACGAAAATTAAATGCGAATGAAAGAATTAAATGTTGGACTTACTTCTTTCGCCATTAAAAATGTTTTGTTAAGAACGACATTTCCCGTCGTAATTTTTTGTGGCCATTTAAATTGTCCCGTCCAATCCGCTTCCAATTTACAATTCAATTAAAACGAGATTCTTACAGACGAAAAGATAAATAATATACTGTATACATATATCCCATACTTTAATTATAACCTATATGCTACGTATACTGTCTTGATAGAACAACATATGCTGACATTGGGAATATCAATATTAAAAAACTGTCTTTTTTTTATAAGTAGATAAACACAACATGCATTTAAATACTTTAATATTTTCCCCACAGCCATCGTCGTCCTTTATTGTTTGTTGCCTTAATACGCCCGTTTAAGCTTTGTCTATGACTAAATTTTAAAGTACACTGGCTACGTTCCATTTTATTTAACGTAGTTGCTCGAATTTGACGGTAGGATAAACATCATAAACACGCTAGTTTTACTCTTGGGATCGGGCGAAAAAGCCGACTTGCAAATGCGCCGCGATGAGAAAGAAATTGAAATTGACATTAATGCTGGATAAGGGTATAGACGTTTGTAGCGGCGCTCGTAGACTAAAGAAAATGGAGGCATAAGCTATAAAAAAGAGCATCGCAAGAAGCTTCAAACTACGATTTTACGTCCAATCGGCGCGCCCACAAGGTGACACTAGTTGCCATTGGAGATAACTTGGCCTGGAAACGAGGAACGTTCCTTATTTCCGAACCGAGTGTTGGTCAACCTATGATGAAGTTGCATGAAACATTGGACAAATATAGTTTGTTATTTTTTTTTATATTTGTAGAATAGGCTAGAAGACACGGGTTTTTCTGTCATTTTTACTTTATCCGCTTTTATATATACCAGAGAGAAAGTATGGCGAGCGGTCAAAATATGATCTCCCAAGATGTTTACATTTTTGGACTCGGGACACCTCGAAACGTCGAGAAATGCATAAAGTTCGGGGTAATTTCTGTATGTATGGATGTTAGTGTGTGGAGGGCACAATTTTTTTCACCCTCTTTGAAGCTTAATAATCCCCGTGCTTTTCGTCGAATATTTCNTAAGGCTCAAGAAATGAAGAGATAATAATAGTCGCATATATCTCCAGTAGGGTCGGACTTAATGACGATTTTACTGGTGTGTTTTATAAAAAATAGGATAATTATAGGATGTGTTTTATAAAAACTTGTAAATGTTAATACATTTACAATTTTTTATAAAACACATCCTTACACTCAAAATTGAGGGTTTTGTCGTTTTATATATTTAAAAATATAAAAAATTTTCTTAATAAAATATGATAAGAGATGGACCACCAAAATGTTAAACGTTGCCAGGAAAATTGAGCAACACGTCGCTAGTTTATTTAATAATGAAATTTGGGACCCTTTTATCGATTAGGAAAAGAGCAATCCAGACGGAAATGGCAGGCACGTGCCCAAAGTGCTCCAGTGTACGGGCAACCCTTCTTACTTATCCGTGGCTATCGGAACCAAAAATGAAAAGTTAATTACAGAATAGCATTTTCTTAGTTGAATAAACCCAATCACGTGGTTTGGATAAAAATTGGTTTTTGTCGCATTGGTTATTTTAACGATATTTAATACAAAATACGTCTCCAGATTCGTTTAGAAATATACATCCACACTCAAATTAATCAGGACATGTATAGATTTTATTCAAATCGAACATAGAATAACTTTCGGATTCCCAAACAAAAAAGATATTCTTTTTTTCGACTCGATCGGATGTTACAACTGTTTTGAATGTCCCACAGAAAAGCGTTTGGATTCTATGGTTGGTTGGTTCTCTCGCTAGTCTCAGGAGCTTGGTCCACTTATTCCCCATGTTGGTTAATCATAACAAAACTCTTGTAAAGATTCTACTTCTCTAGAGAGGCCAACCTCCTCCACCAATCTCCACACGCTTCGCTCCCTTCGCTTAATGTTCACTCATTGAACAAAATAATCTGCTGAAAACGCGAATAAATTAATCGATTTGACCACTAGATATGCAATAAAAGAGACTTCTCCACTACTCGCCAGAGTAAAAATAGTTTTGTTTTAAAATTTTCATTTAAATAATAATTAATCGAAGTATCATTAAAATAAGATTTTAGAATTATTTGAAAATAGATGATGTAATTAAAATCTCGACAAATACGAAAATTAAATGCGAATGAAAGAATTAAATGTTGGACTTACTTCTTTCGCCATTAAAAATGTTTTGTTAAGAACGACATTTCCCTTATTACACCGCTAAATCTAGCGGATTTCATATTTAATGAGGAAAAATAAAAAGAAGAAAAATAGAGCATACGTGATGCGATTTATAAAAAAGCAGTGGTGCTTCGAGGCGAAAAAACGATTTTCATTTTTTGCGTGCGTATTATTCCACGTGCTAAAACGGATATTAAAAGGAAAATAAACAGTTCGATCGGTTAACGTCGAAAACGACATTTACTTAAAAATAGAAAAATAACTTTATCAATACAGTTTTCTGTTATAAAAATACAGTAGAATCTCTATAGTCGCACACGTCGAGTAATCCGACACTCCGCAGGGCGGCACACATGAAACACGGTCACTTAATATGTAAGGGTCATCGATATTATTAAATTTTGGTAGTGAAAAGTGGAGGGATGCTGAGATAGAGGTGGGGTCATATGTCATATCTCGAGAGGGGTCGGACTTAATGAAGATGTTATTCGTTATTATCATTTACAATTTTTTCTTAAATATCTACTCCTCCCTACCCTCAAAATTATGTTTTTATTTCCCATTTTATAATAATTAATAATAATAACGTGTTTTATGACAAAATCTCAGAACAGATGGCGCCAACACATTAATAATATAAAAGTTACTTTTACATCTAATGGTTTCTCTATGAGTTATTTAAATATACATATATATTTTTGATAAACAATCGATTTTCGTATTGTACATTTCCGAAATTAACTGTTGGAAAAGGTGTCTTTACTTTCGATTTTGCTGACATTTCTAATAACTCAGCTGTTAAATTTCTCTCAATGATCAGAGGAAACAAGAAAAATTGGGATTTCAATTATTTACTCTTTCGCAATTTTGCACCTATTTTTTTCTTATTATTAGATCTTTAGAAAACCTAAAGTAATTCCGACTTCCATATTTAATATCTTTGTTTTATGGGAGATGTTATTACAAGTTACAACAACAGATATCGTTGCAGACATCTAAAAAAATAATAATGTTAACTTATCGATACTCAAAAACAATCTCGACCCGCTTTGAACCCGTACGGTTCGAGATTGTTCTTGAGTACCAAAGCAAACGGTCGAGAACCGAGCAATTTTTTCCCTAGAAAATGTGTTCGAATAGCGAATTGTTCGAGTTCGGAATGGTTTGATTATTGATATGCCGCTGTATAATGTTCTGAAGTAATATGTAGTATCAGCATTTATCATATAAAGAATATTATATAAATATCATAAATTTATACTAGAGTATATTTTAACATAATTTTTTATATTTGCATTTCTATAACTATAAATCTGCACATAACATTATATATACGAGTATTTTCTCGATAAATTCATTAAAAATATCTTAATTAAATTCGTACAAAATAATGTAAGTAAATTGTATTAATTATTAATGAATTGATAAAAATAACTTTTCGGTTAATGTTACCTTAGATTCCAAGATGGCGGTGCATCCTGTAATCTCGAATCGAAGCGTTAATTGGTATTCTCGATGGATGGCGGTATCTGATAAAAAGTGTGACGAAATACGAAAATCTGTTGAACATGACGTAAAAATTGAATAGCGTGAATATGCAAAATATTTGATATGACGTAATATCTGGATGTTTCGCGTGCAATTATGCAAATTAATTGATAAGGAGTTGTTTGCTACAGTCTGTCTTGCATGTTTAGTGTACTATCTGTGTTGTTTCTACAATATTTTACTACAAAATTGAATATTTGGTAAATATAATTTATGTAAACAATAGGCTTTATAGTTTATTTTAAAATATAGTCGTAACTTTTCCTAATTTTTCATTTTTTAAATTTTGTTGCTAATTATGTCGTGAAGAGTTTTGTAGACATAAATTCTGATGAAATTTCGTAAGGTCTACCTCCCGTTAACTCAACCTGTAAGGCTGTGTACACACTAGGCGTTTTTAAACGCGCGTTAGCTCAGCGTTCGACGAGCGTTTTTGGAGCGTACGCACTGGCTCAGTTTGGAAATGGACATGAAAGTAATTGCTTGTGTGCCCCTCCTCCATCGTCGCTATAAAAGACGATGGCAGAAGCAAAGTGAATTTTGGGTGCACCCAATATTAGGAGATAGACTGACACATGGAATGTTTGCGACATTGTATCCAAAACTAAGACAAAATGAACCCAAGTTTTTTAATTTTTTTAAAATATCTATAAAATCCTTTGAGCGAATTAAGTCATTGAAAATACATATTTTTATTTACGCAAAAAAATATAAAGAAAGTTTCCATTGCGAATTTAATTTTCTTTCAACCGATCCANTGGAATGTTTGCGACATTGTATCCAAAACTAAGACAAAATGAACCCAAGTTTTTTAATTTTTTTAAAATATCTATAAAATCCTTTGACAATGGTTGGTGTCTTTTAGATATCATCAATAAATAGATCAGTATCGAAATGATCGTTCTCTATTTCAGCACATATATCTCAAAGCGCCCGTAAAGCGGCCGCAAAACGCGCGTTTTAACAAAAATCTATAAACGCGCGTTTAACGCGTTTGAGTGTGTACGCCTATATAGAACTCTTGGTTCATTAAAACGCGCGTTTAAAAACTCTTAGTGTGTACACAGCCTAACAGGAATCCCTTTTTTTTTTATTTTGTTTAGAACATGAAGTTGATAATGGTTTTAAAATTGCTGTAAAATTAGGTAGATAACGTATTGAATCAGTGTGCTTCCTATGTTAATTTCATTATCGAAATAATCGAAAAACATGTTTTCTACGTAGTAACTATTGTAAAAGTATGTATTCTGCTAACAATTAACTTTTTAGATAAGTTTTGTCAATATATCTTGGGGATGTGTTTCGTCGTTCATTTGGCACTATCTATGACTGGAATGTACCGCAACAAATTTGGATTTTGCGGATGTTAAATCAAGGTAAGCTAGCAGTGATTTGTCAAATCAAGTACGATTAGTGATGCTTATTAGCATCGATGAACATGACATTCTTTAAAGAAGAAAACAGAGAAGAAAAAGGAAGAGACAGCAACCAATTTGAATACAAAGACAAATAAAATAATGTCTACAAGTGTAGAAGAATCGATAAGCAAGGGGATGAAAAGGCATTCAACAAGTGGATATGAATCTATCAAGTTAGGAAAATAATGTTGGATCTACAAAAAAAAGGATGCGTTAACGTGAGTAATAATTTGTTTAATTTACTAGTGTGTTTATTATAGTTTATTATAGTTAGTTTATTATATTCTCATCTCCGATCAAAATATCGTTTTCCGCTCAGTCTCGCGACTAATTCAAAATGGCGACCGGGTGCACGCCATCTTGGAACCTAAAGTAACATTAACCAAATTTTCATATAATACAGTTTACAACATAACTCAAAGCTTTTGTAAACTGATTATAGGCCTACAGTATTTTAAGAAATTTACAAGGTTTCAGTCTTATTTAATTTCAAATTACTTTCGAAGACATTTTATTATTCAATATGACTTAGCTGAATGCATACAATAATAAAAACACCTTACACAATTACAAAATTAAAGGTTTATCACCCCACTGACTTACTCTACAAGACCAAAACGCCATTGGTGGAAACTAGGTCGAAGGCATAGAAATCAAAAGATAGAAAATCGTCTTTAAAGAGAAAACGATAGAAATGTAAGCGAAATCAAAAGAAAGCAAAAGTTAAATGATTTTTTAAATTAAAACAACGAAAAATTAGAATGAAAAAATATACCGTATACTATACTTCAATATCCAGCATATTAGCAATATTTACATAGAATTATCCAAAATTTTATTATGGTACTCAATGTAATGTGAATTAGCAAAAAAATTGTTTCGTTTCTTTGTGTCTCGTTCTGTTCTGAAGTGAACATCATCACATTTTTTGATGTTAAATTCCCTTTTTTCGGAATCTTTCTTGTCAAATATTCGGGAAAGTGGAAAAATATTCTTGAATACGGATTGTAAACCAAGCTCCATTTCTCTGGTTCCACAGGTATCTCCAATAACTGTCCTTTTATACCACGCTTAAAACTTACTACGAACCTTCCCTTGAAACGCAGATGTTAAAACTTCGATTACAGTTCCTTTTCATTCCTAGGAAATTTTCTGTTTCGTGAATCAAACAATTTTTTGGTGGGTTCACAGAAATCTCTTACCATCGTTCTCGCTGTCTTCATAACAACTACTTTTGCAGCTAAGAACTGAGCGGGTTTTCTAACATAATCAATTTCTATATGAGAAGTTTACACATTTTCAATTCCCGCACCTCTTCTTCTTAAGAACGACTTTCGCCATGCGTTCTCCTTCTTAAAAAGCTGAAGTTTCCGCCGCGTCTTCTTAAAACCACGATATAAAACCGAATCTGACGATTTTATACTAAAACACAAAAAAATAATAAAAGTGAAACAACCAAAAAACACAAAACTGTTTAAAAATGCACAAGCGCTAATGCCGTCCTCGCAAACTTTGCTTGTTGAACGACCGGAACGCCGCCCTATCCAGAGCAGTTGTGTCTATAACGAAAGGTGATTACAATGGCAGCTCTCCATCTATATTATATATTGAATAATAACCTCGGTTCGGTCTCTCGGAAATATCAAGGAAACATTTCTCATTCGTGTTCTTGCAGAATTTCGGTGAACTTAGTGTTAATATTCACAGTCGATAACACTTTCTTTAATGATTACGTCAATTGAGTTAGTTGGACAGGTGTTTTTTCCCCGTTCTAAAAGTCACATTGTTACAATTAAAATTTTATTACTAGATTTTCTCATATAGCTTCTGCTCAAAACCACTTTACACGAGGATTGATTAACGAATAAGATTTCCATTCTTATCAAAATAGTTTGGAAAAAAACATACGAAATTTATTATTTGAGAACACTAGACAATTCCTTAAGGAAATAGTAAAAAATTATAGTACGTTTGACATTGTACAGTTTATGTCGCGACCCTCGAAGAAATTGTGTTTTCAACAAGAATGTAGTGATGACAATAGTGAATATTGCAATTGGAGAAATCATTGCCAGACAAGACTTAGAATAGAAAACTACTACACACCTACATTATAAAAATTAGTGAACTACGACATGCCGAAATAATCTGCGTATTTTAAATTCCACTTTTTAAAAAACTTGCGCACGGGACCAGACTTGGTCATGGAAATTCAAATTTAATTATATTTTCAAATATTACGATTAGTCAAAATTTGCAAAGTTTCTTAACGACAAGTTCGCGACGACGAAACATGGGCAATTATACCTTTCGCATTATTCTCATCACTTCTTGGTAGACGTAACCAGGCGCGTCCATTCCGATCACGAAATCAATGTGCGCCCACGTGGGCAGACTCACTCGATAACACTCCACCAGATTTTTCAGTTTCATACGAAGGAGAGCCACGTCCACGGGATCTGCCAGAAAGTCGTTTAATGCGTAAAAGAGCGCGACTGGAGTTCGAATGTTTTCTACATTGTACTCCGGTGGGGTGGTCTATAACAGAAAACGCTATTGTATCAATGGAAAGAAGACGGATATATATTCTCAATTAACATACAAAAGAAATTTTATCTTACCTTATTGTATTTTTTCATGTTTTCGGTTTTTCCATAATCATACATCTGAAAATTTTTAGAATTCACCATCTAATAATGAAAAAAATAGATATATTATAGTCGAATTTCTTGTTACTTAGATTCTCCAACCTCATCCCTTCTCTCGATTTTTTAACTTTAATACCACCTGAGCGAAATGGACGACGTTTTGGGTGGATGTTCCGGCGGGAAAATTCGTAGCGTAGACCTCCAGACGAGTCTGAAAGACGTGTCTCGTTATTTTTTATTTTTGTCTGAAGAAATGTCTCAAGTTTACCTTATTTAACTCAGAAGGATCGAATCCGCTGATTAGGAATGCGACGTTTTCGCACAGGAATTGTAATTCTCGGTTGCCACAGATAAAGCGAGCCAACAATTTCATGATCAAGTCGTTGGGCAAAAACTCGTAAAATCCAAAAAGCCGAAACAAAGGCTGAAAGAAACTTTTTTATAAATGAAATAGAAGAAACCTTTATAAATTCTTCGTCGCCACTCACGTCTAGTATGGGAGCGAAAGGAGCCAAATAACGGATGGGACTGGTGATATAACCCACCGTGGCAACGGGTCCGAGAGCCACGACGACTTTTATCTGCAGAAAAGGTAGAAGTTACAACGTAACAGACGTATACTCCCGACGTTTTCCTCACCTTATCGTAGTCCGGTCTTTCCGAAAGTAGAGCAAACGCCACCGTGGTGCCTTCGGAATGCCCCACATAATATAATTGACTTTGATTGGTGACGTTCAGAGCGAACTCCATCATGGCGGGAAGATCGTACTCGGCAAATTCGTCGAAACTGGAAAGAGGGAAGTCGTCCGATTTGTCTCCATGCGGAACCTACTTACCTGAGTCCTAATCTGATCTGAATTTTTTTTCTTTTTTACTTTACAACTGGGTGCATTTGTAGACATTGGGCATCTTTAACATCACTATTTATTCCTGAATAAAGAATGATGTTAAAGATGCCCAGTGTCTTCCTATGCACCCAGTTGTAAAGTAAAAAAGAATGAAAAAAGTCACGGTTTCGGGATAAGTTAAACTGACCTGAATTGCCAGAATTCTTTGTCCCGTGGCGAATACTTTACGTGTTTCCTTGAGTAAGTGTTTCCTCTTTGGTTTCCCAACCACACATCGTAACCGGCATCGGCTAGGATGAAACCTGAAGCGAATAATAACAGTAACAAACCAAAATTCGTGTTTGGTATTTTTTTCCAAAAACAGAACCAAACAAAATGAAAGGGAAAGTTTCATTCAGATAAGAAGGTACGAGATTAACAATGATAGAATAAAGCAAGTTATATAATACGTGTATAAACAATGATATCAGATTAAAGTTAACATTTTTCATTTTACTCCGCGTAAAATCGTAGTGACGAAATAACTCACCTAGACTTTCATTAGGAAAATTCATCACCCAATCTGCCGAAGAAGAGAGGAGTCCGTGTTGAAGGAACACTACCGGACGAGTTTTTAGGGACGGTTCCGGATCGGATCGTCCTCGCGGTATTCTCTGAACGCCCAAAATGTATCCGTCTTCGGTTTGGACCCAATATTCTTCGACGGGGTAACCTTTGCTGGTTATGAGTTGACTCTACAGAAACGTTAACATAAACAAAAGAAGAAATTCAATCGAATATTCGGAAAATGGTAACTCACGACATTTCTGTAGAAGTCCGGATCCACTTTAATTGCAGGTTTGTAGTTAGAATAGTTTAAAGGAATCGCTCGAACGAAACACAAGAAGAATACACAGACAATGTAATATGACATATCGATAATCATGTTTAACCAAGTAATCCCGTCAGTCTTTTTAACGACAATAACGGTAGCATGTCAATTTTCTATTATTATAATTGAACTATTATCATAGTACAACGCAGAATTGGATATTACGTCAAACAAAAAGTAACAAAATCATCTTATCACAATAAAAACGCAGATATAATATAAACAAGATAATATTCAAACTGATCCCAAGATAGCGATGTTTCAAACAGTTATAACATTGGAGGTTTGTCAAGTTTTTAAGATCGCCAATGCGAATGTTCGTTAAACTGTCGACAAGTAACGTTGAATCAAAGATGTTCGTTTCGACTCGTGACGATATCGTTTAGCCACGAGGTCGTCGATTGTCAGACGGACAGTGTGATTCTCTGCTTTTGTAAAATTGAGTTTCGTTTCCCGTGTGGAAATACTCACTTTTTCATACTCGAAATGAGTGGTTGACGATGGAAGTGGTTTCGAGATAAAAACGTTCTTTGAATATTTTATTCGTAATTTTTGTTTGTATTCTTAACACGGGACTGAGAAAAATACTGTGGGCCATCTGTAACTCACAAAAGTACTTACAGTCGTTCTGTTCTTTCTGTTTGGAAATCGGGCGTCGTTCCACTTTTCCAAAACGAACAGACAATCTAAGTATGCAAACTGTACAATGAAAATATTAAACACTACACTGGGAATCGATTCAGGTAGAATCTTTAACTAATGATTTATTATTAAATAGTTTTCGTGTAACAGAAGTAATACCAAATATAGAAGAATATTCGGATTTTTCTGTGGCCGCGAATAAGCCCGAATATATCAATAAACCAACAAACGCCTTAACTAATCGGGCTATAATATGGCTATAATTAAATAATAAATACAAATGAATTTGGTATAGAGGTAAACGTTAGGCGCCATCTCTTATCTAAATTAAAAATTATAATTATTAATTTAGATAAGAGATGGAGTCTAACGCCAGCGGGCGTCCCGGGCTACTAGTGAAATATAAAACAATCGAAATGACAGTCACCGGTCGCATTTAGCACTGCGATTTCTGCATTGCCGCCAAATTATGACACGACCAAACACGAGCCGACAGTATGTCACAGTCACCACAAACTAAATTTGCAGTACGCATGCATCGTACACAAGATTCGGCACACAAGCAGGAGCAGGACCGTCTTAATAATTTTGTTGCCGATCTTCTATTATTATGTTCAACAGAGCGATTCAACGCGGGCCAAACATCAAATTTTCAAAAATTCTCTTAAAACTTTTAAAATATATCGAAAAAAGGTGGTGGAATGCCGTTCCATTGCGTTCTATGACAAAAAAGCGCCAGGTAACCTTATGTCTGGCATGCAATTTTATACGCGTGAAGAGTATCCAAAGCAGTGGCATAGCTTAGTGGGGCGCGGCAAAATTTCGCAATAAATAATAATATCTTGTAAAAATTTGAACCATTTCATTTTATATTTTTGTCGCGCCTACGATTCGAACCGATTGAAATGAGCACGGAATTTTTCATTACTTACGACGAAATTGAATTTTAGTCTTTTAAATTGAAATACCTAAATAAGAGAGCGGCGAAATTTTCCTCCGCCCCGGGCGGCTGACATTCACGCTACGCTACTGATCCAAAATAATCTAATAAAGCAGAGAAAATAGACCAGAATTGGATGAATCAGTACTTTATAATTATTACTAATACAGTGTAAACAAAACATCATTTGGCGTATTAAAGTATTTATTGATTCATTTTAAAGGTTTCTCGCTGTTATTTCTACGATTCTATTAATTCATATATAATTTATTAAAACTTATTACGTTTTTTAAATATAATATTACTTGATTAGTGAATACGTATATGACGCGATTTAAAAAGTAACTTTAATTAAGTGTACGTTGAACCTCGCAAAATATTTGTACAGATGTTTTGACGCGATTGAAAATTCTTTATGTTGTATTACTCCTATTTGTTCATCAGTGTTTACCATCACATACCGTCTCTTATTCTATCTCTAAAAATAACATTTCAGAGGTCTCCGACAATATAATAGCACTGATTCTAACGTGATAAAAATTAGACAATTTCTATGAAAAGTATTGGGTTATTCAGGGGTCTAGAGTTATTCAAAAATGGTTTTCTTGGTTTTATCAGTGTAAAAGAATTTATGCCAAGATTACTCGGAACAGAAAGACATTTATTTATTTTTCAAACAAACTAAATAATTTTGTTCGCACATCATGAATTAATTGATGGTGTACGAACTCGAAGAAATCCCCGAAATTAATAAGTAATTATATAAAAATTAGCAGATAAGCCCGGTGTTGCTCGGGCAAAAAGTAACGATAGAGAAGATTAAGATGATTACATTACAGCCAATCTTACCCATTTTCACAGAATGCAAGAATTAGGTCCACCTATTTCCAGACTAATTAAAAAAAATTTAGATGGGTCTAAAAATATGTTCGATTTCCCGCAAAAACGCAAAATCCGCATCTGAGCCTGTAAATCTTGCACGTCGCTTTCTCTTAACCCTTCTATTCTTAACACTTTTATTGTTAACACTTCCCCCGCGGGGGAAATTTCGAAAAATCCCTTCTTAGTGTAGTACGTTCTCATGACGTACTCTAACTGTGTATCAAATTTCAACCTTCAACTCCTAACCGTTTGGGTTCTGCACTTATTATTATTATCAACCCATCTCGATTATATATATGGATAAGATTTGTGTTATTAACATTATTTTTTTCTATTTATGTCTTTTAGAACCGCTTATTAACGCTGTGATTATTTGGCTTAGCCAAAGCAAAACCGATATTTGTGCAGTAGGAAAACACCTTATAATAAAGCCTGTATTTCGAAACAGCTCCGAGGCTCTAGCTACTATGTGAGATCTAATTGCGAGATACCACTCGTGATGCCCGACAGAATAGGTATGTCTTAATTAATCTGGCTAGAACTTCTCACCGTAGCTACGTTTGCACTGTGAGAAGTGACTTTCCGAGTGTCATGTGATTTTCCGTTACATTCGACTCTTCTCACGCAACTAAAATCTGCAAAAATACTCGTGGTAGAATTTTTTGCGCTCATATAAAGTGCTTTTGGCTCATCTAAGCCTTTTCACAGATATAGCGCCTCAAAGTGGCACTTGGTCACCTCAAATTCACCACAGACAGTGGCGCTTTTGGAGAGAGTTTCGTGACACCAGTGACAGGTGCTACTTCCTTGTGGATTTTGCTACTTTTAAAAAATTCCGTGCTATTTTTAGAGTATCTTATCTGGAAACTCTGGCAATCCGTGCTGCGATGAGACACACGAACTTCAGGACTTTGACACACATATTTTCTACCATGCACAGGAATAATTTAAGTACTCTTCACTAGATGGTGTAATGTGTATAGTGGGTAGATGTATACAGTGCCGTGACAGACCGCTTCTGATTGGCTACGCCATATTCCTTCCAGTTTCGTATTGTTACCTACTTGTGTGTTCATTCACCAACTCATTTTGTGCATTAATTAATAACAAAATGAGTATGCATTATGACTTATGCACGTATCTAAATACATTTTATTAAACATTTTCAGGTGTTTTAAGAAAACGATTATAACTTTTTGAATTATTTGATTTTGCATTTGTAACAGAACTCTATATTATTGGTGTGTTTTGTCACATTGCTTCAATAAATAAAAATAAAATCGCGTATTTATTACATATCAGTTTATGGCCAATTATTAATTTCTGATGACACGTTGGATTCGAAAATTGTGTCGTAATGAAGAATATATACAATTTCCTTTTTTCCCGAGAACTATCAGTCAAAATTTTATATTCAATACTAAATTTATTTTTTAAGTTTTTTAATTAAAAATATTTTTTTCCTGTTTATTGCTTGTTTTTGTATAAAGTAACGCTTTTATCTGTTTGTTGTCACTGTGTGCAATCTTTCAAAATTAAAAAAAATTGCTGATTTATCTGGAAAGTGTGAAATAAATAATGATGTAAACAAATTTCGGTAAAAGCGTGTGTTCCTATGTCGTCACGAAACAAAACCTATCGTGACGACATAGCAGTTTTTACAATCTTCCTAAGACGTATGCACGCATCTAATAAATTAATTGATTTCCATCATTTTAAAACGTCAGTTTAGTGAATAAATTTACCTTTTTATCATTGTAATTGTTTAGCTCATTATAAATTAAATTTAAATACAGTAATACCCCGAACTTACGCGATAGGTGGGACCGAGCGGTAACTTCGTAAGTCGAATTCGCGTAAGTCGGGGTATAATTTCGCAAATAAATACATACAAATAATTTTTAATTGGGGCCGGAGACTAAAGAAAACAATAATTTAGAAAAAAATGTTTAATAAAATCTTAGATAATACATATGTATAACAAATTAGGCCTATATTATTTTACAATTTTTCACATTTACTTGATTATCACACCATAATTTTAACATTGTTTCCATCTCAGGGATAATACCGTGACGTTTACGAATGATGCTTGAATTTAAAGATTGAGCATTTTTCACAGCTTCGAGAATTTTTTCTTTGCCTTTTATAATTGTTCTGACCGACAATTCCGGTAGATCAAACTTCTTTGCCAATTCACAAATTTTCATTTTTGTATCG
>NW_019384607.1:647379-727185 GCF_000671375.1 Centruroides sculpturatus | reverse complement strand
TTTTCTAGTGATATTACGACTTCAATATTTGTGGCGGGCGGACGTAAAGTCGAATAAAATGACTTAAACTCGATTTTTACTTTTCAATACCTCGACTTTTTTGACAAACGACGTATAATCGGGAACGACGTAACTCGAAACGACGTAAGTCGAGGTATGCCTGTAATGTCTACAAGTGTAGAAGAATCGATAACCAAGGGGATGAAAAGGCATTCAACAAGTGGATATGAATCTATCAAGTTAGGAAAATAATGTTGGATCTACAAAAAAAGGATGCGTTAACGTGAGTAATAATTTGTTTAATTTACTAGTGTGTTTATTATAGTTTATTATAGTTAGTTTATTATATTCTGATCTCCGATCAAAATATCGTTTTCCGCGCAGTCTCGATACTAATTCAAAATGGCGACCGGATGCGCCGTCATCTTGGAACCTAAAGTAACATTAACCAAATTTTCATATAATACAGTTTACAACACAACTCAAAGCTTTTGTAAACTGATTATAGGCCTACAGTATTTTAAGAAATTTACAAGGTTTCAGTCTTATTTAATTTCAAATTACTTTCGAAGACATTTTATTATTCAATATGACTTAGCTGAATGCATACAATAATAAAAACACCTTACACAATTACAAAATTAAAGGTTTATCACCCCACTGACTTACTCTACAAGACCAAAACGCCATTGGTGGAAACTAGGTCGAAGGCATAGAAATCAAAAGATAGAAAATCGTCTTTAAAGAGAAAACGATAGAAATGTAAGCGAAATCAAAAGAAAGCAAAAGTTAAATGATTTTTTAAATTAAAACAACGAAAAATTAGAATGAAAAAATATACCGTATACTATACTTCAATATCCAGCATATTAGCAATATTTACATAGAATTATCCAAAATTTTATTATGGTACTCAATGTAATGTGAATTAGCAAAAAAATTGTTTCGTTTCTTTGTGTCTCGTTCTGTTCTGAAGTGAACATCATCACATTTTTTGATGTTAAATTCCCTTTTTTCGGAATCTTTCTTGTCAAATATTCGGGAAAGTGGAAAAATATTCTTGAATACGGATTGTAAACCAAGCTCCATTTCTCTGGTTCCACAGGTATCTCCAATAACTGTCCTTTTATACCACGCTTAAAACTTACTACGAACCTTCCCTTGAAACGCAGATGTTAAAACTTCGATTACAGTTCCTTTTCATTCCTAGGAAATTTTCTGTTTCGTGAATCAAACAATTTTTTGGTGGGTTCACAGAAATCTCTTACCATCGTTCTCGCTGTCTTCATAACAACTACTTTTGCAGCTAAGAACTGAGCGGGTTTTCTAACATAATCAATTTCTATATGAGAAGTTTACACATTTTCAATTCCCGCACCTCTTCTTCTTAAGAACGACTTTCGCCATGCGTTCTCCTTCTTAAAAAGCTGAAGTTTCCGCCGCGTCTTCTTAAAACCACGATATAAAACCGAATCTGACGATTTTATACTAAAACACAAAAAAATAATAAAAGTGAAACAACCAAAAAACACAAAACTGTTTAAAAATGCACAAGCGCTAATGCCGTCCTCGCAAACTTTGCTTGTTGAACGACCGGAACGCCGCCCTATCCAGAGCAGTTGTGTCTATAACGAAAGGTGATTACAATGGCAGCTCTCCATCTATATTATATATTGAATAATAACCTCGGTTCGGTCTCTCGGAAATATCAAGGAAACATTTCTCATTCGTGTTCTTGCAGAATTTCGGTGAACTTAGTGTTAATATTCACAGTCGATAACACTTTCTTTAATGATTACGTCAATTGAGTTAGTTGGACAGGTGTTTTTTCCCCGTTCTAAAAGTCACATTGTTACAATTAAAATTTTATTACTAGATTTTCTCATATAGCTTCTGCTCAAAACCACTTTACACGAGGATTGATTAACGAATAAGATTTCCATTCTTATCAAAATAGTTTGGAAAAAAACATACGAAATTTATTATTTGAGAACACTAGACAATTCCTTAAGGAAATAGTAAAAAATTATAGTACGTTTGACATTGTACAGTTTATGTCGCGACCCTCGAAGAAATTGTGTTTTCAACAAGAATGTAGTGATGACAATAGTGAATATTGCAATTGGAGAAATCATTGCCAGACAAGACTTAGAATAGAAAACTACTACACACCTACATTATAAAAATTAGTGAACTACGANTCGATTCCGCGCGACACATCCGAACATGTAAGCTGAACAATAGTGTGGGGGAGTAAGTAATCAAGGGTTGCGTGGCGCTCAAACAAAAGACGAATCGACGACATTTGAAAATCGCGTAACTCCGGGTTCGCGTAAGTCGGGGTAGCGTAAGTAGAGGTATTACTGTATATTAAAATAATAAATGATTAAATTGAATAATATTAATGTCTTCAGTATAAAAATATAAATACAGTATTACTTTATAATTATAATTAAGTAATAAGCTTAAATCATATTTCTTTTTGGTATATAAAAATATTAATTACATATGTAAAATGTAGTCATACAGGTAGCATAAAAGTAAAATAAATAAGTTCTTCGATTACATTTTCAGTTTTTGTTTCAATTAAAAAATTTAATTAATTTAACTTAATTCGAAAATTACATTTAAAGTTGTTACTTTCAAATATACAAAATTAGAAGTTTTCATTTTGTATGATTTATAAACAAAAACCGAAAATGCTTTTACATAAAGTTGTGTTTTATAGAAAAGGACGTAAAAAATAATTGAATAAATATTTGAGTTTGTTTAATTAATTAATGCAAAAACCCAACATTGAAAGATCAATTTATTGACATTTTAAATAATCAATTATTTATTGCGATGTGGTCACATTGCCGGACTGCAATTTTTAATCATATTTTTAATTTAAAATATATGCTCTCCACCTCAAATTAGTAGTGGCTTGCGCCTGTATATCATACTTTTCCTATAACGATAGAGTCGTGCCGGTCATCTATCTAATTCCTTTCGGGGGAAAAATATTTGAATTGAAATAACGTAACTTTCGGGCTAACGTAACATTTCCAAATCACACAGGCTTGGCTACTCATTCGCTAGTCTATATGTTAAGTGGTATATTTACAAAGTGGAAACAGACTGTTGCATGCTACTATATTATTATGCTAGCAAGACAACAGATAGTTCTGTTTTAAAAATTAGAATTCTTGATATAATTAAATGTAGTGAAGTTGTGGAATTGTCAGTGCTAAAACATCTGACACGGATCTAAAATCAGGCAACGTGGAATGACATTGTTAGTTGAAAATTTAGTAATTGTGTATATTATTTCTTACACACTCACCGTTCAGGAGAAACAATTGAGTTTATTGCCGATCCACTGCATCTTTTTTAAAATATCAAAAATATTTATTTTTGATATACCATGTGATGAAGATATTTTATGCGTTTCGAAGTTTACAAAATAAAATCAAAGTTTTATATTTGTTCGAATCTTTGTCTATATTTATAAATGAGGATGTTTGTTTGTTTGTTCGCCATACACGCTTAGGCCGTTCAACCAGTTGCTACGAAACGCGACAGTTACGTTCAATTCGTTTGATTTAAGACCATATGGTACACTCCACCCCAAATTATCGATTGGGTTTTTATATAGCGATTAATTTCTGCCTACATTTGATTGCTGGCTTTACACGTAGCGCCATCTACTGGAAAAATTTAACAAAATAATTAACTAAATATAATTATTACCGAAGAGGNCCGATCAAAATATCGTTTTCCGCGCAGTCTCGATACTAATTCAAAATGGCGACCGGATGCGCCGTCATCTTGGAACCTAAAGTAACATTAACCAAATTTTCATATAATACAGTTTACAACACAACTCAAAGCTTTTGTAAACTGATTATAGGCCTACAGTATTTTAAGAAATTTACAAGGTTTCAGTCTTATTTAATTTCAAATTACTTTCGAAGACATTTTATTATTCAATATGACTTAGCTGAATGCATACAATAATAAAAACACCTTACACAATTACAAAATTAAAGGTTTATCACCCCACTGACTTACTCTACAAGACCAAAACGCCATTGGTGGAAACTAGGTCGAAGGCATAGAAATCAAAAGATAGAAAATCGTCTTTAAAGAGAAAACGATAGAAATGTAAGCGAAATCAAAAGAAAGCAAAAGTTAAATGATTTTTTAAATTAAAACAACGAAAAATTAGAATGAAAAAATATACCGTATACTATACTTCAATATCCAGCATATTAGCAATATTTACATAGAATTATCCAAAATTTTATTATGGTACTCAATGTAATGTGAATTAGCAAAAAAATTGTTTCGTTTCTTTGTGTCTCGTTCTGTTCTGAAGTGAACATCATCACATTTTTTGATGTTAAATTCCCTTTTTTCGGAATCTTTCTTGTCAAATATTCGGGAAAGTGGAAAAATATTCTTGAATACGGATTGTAAACCAAGCTCCATTTCTCTGGTTCCACAGGTATCTCCAATAACTGTCCTTTTATACCACGCTTAAAACTTACTACGAACCTTCCCTTGAAACGCAGATGTTAAAACTTCGATTACAGTTCCTTTTCATTCCTAGGAAATTTTCTGTTTCGTGATTCAAACAATTTTTTGGTGGGTTCACAGAAATCTCTTACCATCGTTCTCGCTGTCTTCATAACAACTACTTTTGCAGCTAAGAACTGAGCGGGTTTTCTAGCATAATCAATTTCTATATGAGAAGTTTACACATTTTCAATTCCCGCACCTCTTCTTCTTAAGAACGACTTTCGCCATGCGTTCTCCTTCTTAAAAAGCTGAAGTTTCCGCCGCGTCTTCTTAAAACCACGATATAAAACCGAATCTGACGATTTTATACTAAAACACAAAAAAATAATAAAAGTGAAACAACCAAAAAACACAAAACTGTTTAAAAATGCACAAGCGCTAATGCCGTCCTCGCAAACTTTGCTTGTTGAACGACCGGAACGCCGCCCTATCCAGAGCAGTTGTGTCTATAACGAAAGGTGATTACAATGGCAGCTCTCCATCTATATTATATATTGAATAATAACCTCGGTTCGGTCTCTCGGAAATATCAAGGAAACATTTCTCATTCGTGTTCTTGCAGAATTTCGGTGAACTTAGTGTTAATATTCACAGTCGATAACACTTTCTTTAATGATTACGTCAATTGAGTTAGTTGGACAGGTGTTTTTTCCCCGTTCTAAAAGTCACATTGTTACAATTAAAATTTTATTACTAGATTTTCTCATATAGCTTCTGCTCAAAACCACTTTACACGAGGATTGATTAACGAATAAGATTTCCATTCTTATCAAAATAGTTTGGAAAAAAACATACGAAATTTATTATTTGAGAACACTAGACAATTCCTTAAGGAAATAGTAAAAAATTATAGTACGTTTGACATTGTACAGTTTATGTCGCGACCCTCGAAGAAATTGTGTTTTCAACAAGAATGTAGTGATGACAATAGTGAATATTGCAATTGGAGAAATCATTGCCAGACAAGACTTAGAATAGAAAACTACTACACACCTACATTATAAAAATTAGTGAACTACGACATGCCGAAATAATCTGCGTATTTTAAATTCCACTTTTTAAAAAACTTGCGCACGGGACCAGACTTGGTCATGGAAATTCAAATTTAATTATATTTTCAAATATTACGATTAGTCAAAATTTGCAAAGTTTCTTAACGACAAGTTCGCGACGACGAAACATGGGCAATTATACCTTTCGCATTATTCTCATCACTTCTTGGTAGACGTAACCAGGCGCGTCCATTCCGATCACGAAATCAATGTGCGCCCACGTGGGCAGACTCACTCGATAACACTCCACCAGATTTTTCAGTTTCATACGAAGGAGAGCCACGTCCACGGGATCTGCCAGAAAGTCGTTTAATGCGTAAAAGAGCGCGACTGGAGTTCGAATGTTTTCTACATTGTACTCCGGTGGGGTGGTCTATAACAGAAAACGCTATTGTATCAATGGAAAGAAGACGGATATATATTCTCAATTAACATACAAAAGAAATTTTATCTTACCTTATTGTATTTTTTCATGTTTTCGGTTTTTCCATAATCATACATCTGAAAATTTTTAGAATTCACCATCTAATAATGAAAAAAATAGATATATTATAGTCGAATTTCTTGTTACTTAGATTCTCCAACCTCATCCCTTCTCTCGATTTTTTAACTTTAATACCACCTGAGCGAAATGGACGACGTTTTGGGTGGATGTTCCGGCGGGAAAATTCGTAGCGTAGACCTCCAGACGAGTCTGAAAGACGTGTCTCGTTATTTTTTATTTTTGTCTGAAGAAATGTCTCAAGTTTACCTTATTTAACTCAGAAGGATCGAATCCGCTGATTAGGAATGCGACGTTTTCGCACAGGAATTGTAATTCTCGGTTGCCACAGATAAAGCGAGCCAACAATTTCATGATCAAGTCGTTGGGCAAAAACTCGTAAAATCCAAAAAGCCGAAACAAAGGCTGAAAGAAACTTTTTTATAAATGAAATAGAAGAAACCTTTATAAATTCTTCGTCGCCACTCACGTCTAGTATGGGAGCGAAAGGAGCCAAATAACGGATGGGACTGGTGATATAACCCACCGTGGCAACGGGTCCGAGAGCCACGACGACTTTTATCTGCAGAAAAGGTAGAAGTTACAACGTAACAGACGTATACTCCCGACGTTTTCCTCACCTTATCGTAGTCCGGTCTTTCCGAAAGTAGAGCAAACGCCACCGTGGTGCCTTCGGAATGCCCCACATAATATAATTGACTTTGATTGGTGACGTTCAGAGCGAACTCCATCATGGCGGGAAGATCGTACTCGGCAAATTCGTCGAAACTGGAAAGAGGGAAGTCGTCCGATTTGTCTCCATGCGGAACCTACTTACCTGAGTCCTAATCTGATCTGAATTTTTTTTCTTTTTTACTTTACAACTGGGTGCATTTGTAGACATTGGGCATCTTTAACATCACTATTTATTCCTGAATAAAGAATGATGTTAAAGATGCCCAGTGTCTTCCTATGCACCCAGTTGTAAAGTAAAAAAGAATGAAAAAAGTCACGGTTTCGGGATAAGTTAAACTGACCTGAATTGCCAGAATTCTTTGTCCCGTGGCGAATACTTTACGTGTTTCCTTGAGTAAGTGTTTCCTCTTTGGTTTCCCAACCACACATCGTAACCGGCATCGGCTAGGATGAAACCTGAAGCGAATAATAACAGTAACAAACCAAAATTCGTGTTTGGTATTTTTTTCCAAAAACAGAACCAAACAAAATGAAAGGGAAAGTTTCATTCAGATAAGAAGGTACGAGATTAACAATGATAGAATAAAGCAAGTTATATAATACGTGTATAAACAATGATATCAGATTAAAGTTAACATTTTTCATTTTACTCCGCGTAAAATCGCAGTGACGAAATAACTCACCTAGACTTTCATGAGGAAAATTCATCACCCAATCTGCGGAAGAAGAGAGGAGTCCGTGTTGAAGGAACACTACCGGACGAGTTTTTGGGGACGGTTCCGGATCGGATCGTCCTCGAGGTATTCTCTGAACGCCCAAAATGTATCCGTCTTCGGTTTGGACCCAATATTCTTCGACGGGGTAACCTTTGCTGGTTATGAGTTGACTCTACAGAAACGTTAACATAAACAAAAGAAGAAATTCAATCGAATATTCGGAAAATGGTAACTCACGACATTTCTGTAGAAGTCCGGATCCACTTTAATTGCAGGTTTGTAGTTAGAATAGTTTAAAGGAATCGCTCGAACGAAACACAAGAAGAATACACAGACGATGTAATATGACATATCGATAATCATGTTTAACCAAGTAATCCCGTCAGTCTTTTTAACGACAATAACGGTAGCATGTCAATTTTCTATTATTATAATTGAACTATTATCATAGTACAACGCAGAATTGGATATTACGTCAAACAAAAAGTAACAAAATCATCTTATCACAATAAAAACGCAGATATAATATAAACAAGATAATATTCAAACTGATCCCAAGATAGCGATGTTTCAAACAGTTATAACATTGGAGGTTTGTCAAGTTTTTAAGATCGCCAATGCGAATGTTCGTTAAACTGTCGACAAGTAACGTTGAATCAAAGATGTTCGTTTCGACTCGTGACGATATCGTTTAGCCACGAGGTCGTCGATTGTCAGACGGACAGTGTGATTCTCTGCTTTTGTAAAATTGAGTTTCGTTTCCCGTGTGGAAATACTCACTTTTTCATACTCGAAATGAGTGGTTGACGATGGAAGTGGTTTCGAGATAAAAACGTTCTTTGAATATTTTATTCGTAATTTTTGTTTGTATTCTTAACACGGGACTGAGAAAAATACTGTGGGCCATCTGTAACTCACAAAAGTACTTACAGTCGTTCTGTTCTTTCTGTTTGGAAATCGGGCGTCGTTCCACTTTTCCAAAACGAACAGACAATCTAAGTATGCAAACTGTACAATGAAAATATTAAACACTACACTGGGAATCGATTCAGGTAGAATCTTTAACTAATGATTTATTATTAAATAGTTTTCGTGTAACAGAAGTAATACCAAATATAGAAGAATATTCGGATTTTTCTGTGGCCGCGAATAAGCCCGAATATATCAATAAACCAACAAACGCCTTAACTAATCGGGCTATAATATGGCTATAATTAAATAATAAATACAAATGAATTTGGTATAGAGGTAAACGTTAGGCGCCATCTCTTATCTAAATTAAAAATTATAATTATTAATTTAGATAAGAGATGGAGTCTAACGCCAGCGGGCGTCCCGGGCTACTAGTGAAATATAAAACAATCGAAATGACAGTCACCGGTCGCATTTAGCACTGCGATTTCTGCATTGCCGCCAAATTATGACACGACCAAACACGAGCCGACAGTATGTCACAGTCACCACAAACTAAATTTGCAGTACGCATGCATCGTACACAAGATTCGGCACACAAGCAGGAGCAGGACCGTCTTAATAATTTTGTTGCCGATCTTCTATTATTATGTTCAACAGAGCGATTCAACGCGGGCCAAACATCAAATTTTCAAAAATTCTCTTAAAACTTTTAAAATATATCGAAAAAAGGTGGTGGAATGCCGTTCCATTGCGTTCTATGACAAAAAAGCGCCAGGTAACCTTATGTCTGGCATGCAATTTTATACGCGTGAAGAGTATCCAAAGCAGTGGCATAGCTTAGTGGGGCGCGGCAAAATTTCGCAATAAATAATAATATCTTGTAAAAATTTGAACCATTTCATTTTATATTTTTGTCGCGCCTACGATTCAAACCGATTGAAATGAGCACGGAATTTTTCATTACTTACGACGAAATTGAATTTTAGTCTTTTAAATTGAAATACCTAAATAAGAGAGCGGCGAAATTTTCCTCCGCCCAGGGCGGCTGACATTCACGCTACGCTACTGATCCAAAATAATCTAATAAAGCAGAGAAAATAGACCAGAATTGGATGAATCAGTACTTTATAATTATTACTAATACAGTGTAAACAAAACATCATTTGGCGTATTAAAGTATTTATTGATTCATTTTAAAGGTTTCTCGCTGTTATTTCTACGATTCTATTAATTCATATATAATTTATTAAAACTTATTACGTTTTTTAAATATAATATTACTTGATTAGTGAATACGTATATGACGCGATTTAAAAAGTAAGTTTAATTAAGTGTACGTTGAACCTCGCAAAATATTTGTACAGATGTTTTGACGCGATTGAAAATTCTTTATGTTGTATTACTCCTATTTGTTCATCAGTGTTTACCATCACATACCGTCTCTTATTCTATCTCTAAAAATAACATTTCAGAGGTCTCCGACAATATAATAGCACTGATTCTAACGTGATAAAAATTAGACAATTTCTATGAAAAGTATTGGGTTATTCAGGGGTCTAGAGTTATTCAAAAATGGTTTTCTTGGTTTTATCAGTGTAAAAGAATTTATGCCAAGATTACTCGGAACAGAAAGACATTTATTTATTTTTCAAACAAACTAAATAATTTTGTTCGCACATCATGAATTAATTGATGGTGTACGAACTCGAAGAAATCCCCGAAATTAATAAGTAATTATATAAAAATTAGCAGATAAGCCCGGTGTTGCTCGGGCAAAAAGTAACGATAGAGAAGATTAAGATGATTACATTACAGCCAATCTTACCCATTTTCACAGAATGCAAGAATTAGGTCCACCTATTTCCAGACTAATTAAAAAAAATTTAGATGGGTCTAAAAATATGTTCGATTTCCCGCAAAAACGCAAAATCCGCATCTGAGCCTGTAAATCTTGCACGTCGCTTTCTCTTAACCCTTCTATTCTTAACACTTTTATTGTTAACACTTCCCCCGCGGGGGAAATTTCGAAAAATCCCTTCTTAGTGTAGTACGTTCTCATGACGTACTCTAACTGTGTATCAAATTTCAACCTTCAACTCCTAACCGTTTGGGTTCTGCACTTATTATTATTATCAACCCATCTCGATTATATATATGGATAAGATTTGTGTTATTAACATTATTTTTTTCTATTTATGTCTTTTAGAACCGCTTATTAACGCTGTGATTATTTGGCTTAGCCAAAGCAAAACCGATATTTGTGCAGTAGGAAAACACCTTATAATAAAGCCTGTATTTCGAAACAGCTCCGAGGCTCTAGCTACTATGTGAGATCTAATTGCGAGATACCACTCGTGATGCCCGACAGAATAGGTATGTCTTAATTAATCTGGCTAGAACTTCTCACCGTAGCTACGTTTGCACTGTGAGAAGTGACTTTCCGAGTGTCATGTGATTTTCCGTTACATTCGACTCTTCTCACGCAACTAAAATCTGCAAAAATACTCGTGGTAGAATTTTTTGCGCTCATATAAAGTGCTTTTGGCTCATCTAAGCCTTTTCACAGATATAGCGCCTCAAAGTGGCACTTGGTCACCTCAAATTCACCACAGACAGTGGCGCTTTTGGAGAGAGTTTCGTGACACCAGTGACAGGTGCTACTTCCTTGTGGATTTTGCTACTTTTAAAAAATTCCGTGCTATTTTTAGAGTATCTTATCTGGAAACTCTGGCAATCCGTGCTGCGATGAGACACACGAACTTCAGGACTTTGACACACATATTTTCTACCATGCACAGGAATAATTTAAGTGCTCTTCACTAGATGGTGTAATGTGTATAGTGGGTAGATGTATACAGTGCCGTGACAGACCGCTTCTGATTGGCTACGCCATATTCCTTCCAGTTTCGTATTGTTACCTACTTGTGTGTTCATTCACCAACTCATTTTGTGCATTAATTAATAACAAAATGAGTATGCATTATGACTTATGCACGTATCTAAATACATTTTATTAAACATTTTCAGGTGTTTTAAGAAAACGATTATAACTTTTTGAATTATTTGATTTTGCATTTGTAACAGAACTCTATATTATTGGTGTGTTTTGTCACATTGCTTCAATAAATAAAAATAAAATCGCGTATTTATTACATATCAGTTTATGGCCAATTATTAATTTCTGATGACACGTTGGATTCGAAAATTGTGTCGTAATGAAGAATATATACAATTTCCTTTTTTCCCGAGAACTATCAGTCAAAATTTTATATTCAATACTAAATTTATTTTTTAAGTTTTTTAATTAAAAATATTTTTTTCCTGTTTATTGCTTGTTTTTGTATAAAGTAACGCTTTTATCTGTTTGTTGTCACTGTGTGCAATCTTTCAAAATTAAAAAAAATTGCTGATTTATCTGGAAAGTGTGAAATAAATAATGATGTAAACAAATTTCGGTAAAAGCGTGTGTTCCTATGTCGTCACGAAACAAAACCTATCGTGACGACATAGCAGTTTTTACAATCTTCCTAAGACGTATGCACGCATCTAATAAATTAATTGATTTCCATCATTTTAAAACGTCAGTTTAGTGAATAAATTTACCTTTTTATCATTGTAATTGTTTAGCTCATTATAAATTAAATTTAAATACAGTAATACCCCGAACTTACGCGATAGGTGGGACCGAGCGGTAACTTCGTAAGTCGAATTCGCGTAAGTCGGGGTATAATTTCGCAAATAAATACATACAAATAATTTTTAATTGGGGCCGGAGACTAAAGAAAACAATAATTTAGAAAAAAATGTTTAATAAAATCTTAGATAATACATATGTATAACAAATTAGGCCTATATTATTTTACAATTTTTCACATTTACTTGATTATTACGCCATAATTTTAACATTGTTTCCATCTCAGCGATAATACTGTGACGTTTACGAATGATGCTTGAATTTAAAGATTGAGCATTTTTCACAGCTTCGAGAATTTTTTCTTTGCCTTTTATAATTGTTCTGACCGACAATTCCGGTAGATCAAACTTCTTTGCCAATTCACAAATTTTCATTTTTGTATCGAAGTCTTTAATAATGGGTACGTTCGTAAAGTCAAACGAGTTAAAAGCGTTAGTAACAAATCGTTCGAAAAATCTAACGAAATAGGAATAACGATGACGTCATTCTCGCTTAACTCGTTCGACTTTACGAACATACCCAATGTTAACTTTACATTCCAAAGATAAAGTTTTTCTTTTCTTGTTTGGTGCAGAATTAGTTTTACTTCGTTTGGATGACATAGTCAAATCTCCGTAGATATAACAAACACAGAAATAAATCACACAAAATAAATTGTAGCTATGTGTCAATTCCGCGCGACACATCCGAACATGTAAGCTGAACAATAGTGTGGGGGAGTAAGTAATCAAGGGTTGCGTGGCGCTCAAACAAAAGACGAATCGACGACATTTGAAAATCGCGTAACTCCGGGTTCGCGTAAGTCGGGGTAGCGTAAGTAGAGGTATTACTGTATATTAAAATAATAAATGATTAAATTGAATAATATTAATGTCTTCAGTATAAAAATATAAATACAGTATTACTTTATAATTATAATTAAGTAATAAGCTTAAATCATATTTCTTTTTGGTATATAAAAATATTAATTACATATGTAAAATGTAGTCATACAGGTAGCATAAAAGTAAAATAAATAAGTTCTTCGATTACATTTTCAGTTTTTGTTTCAATTAAAAAATTTAATTAATTTAACTTAATTCGAAAATTACATTTAAAGTTGTTACTTTCAAATATACAAAATTAGAAGTTTTCATTTTGTATGATTTATAAACAAAAACCGAAAATGCTTTTACATAAAGTTGTGTTTTATAGAAAAGGACGTAAAAAATAATTGAATAAATATTTGAGTTTGTTTAATTAATTAATGCAAAAACCCAACATTGAAAGATCAATTTATTGACATTTTAAATAATCAATTATTTATTGCGATGTGGTCACATTGCCGGACTGCAATTTTTAATCATATTTTTAATTTAAAATATATGCTCTCCACCTCAAATTAGTAGTGGCTTGCGCCTGTATATCATACTTTTCCTATAACGATAGAGTCGTGCCGGTCATCTATCTAATTCCTTTCGGGGGAAAAATATTTGAATTGAAATAACGTAACTTTCGGGCTAACGTAACATTTCCAAATCACACAGGCTTGGCTACTCATTCGCTAGTCTATATGTTAAGTGGTATATTTACAAAGTGGAAACAGACTGTTGCATGCTACTATATTATTATGCTAGCAAGACAACAGATAGTTCTGTTTTAAAAATTAGAATTCTTGATATAATTAAATGTAGTGAAGTTGTGGAATTGTCAGTGCTAAAACATCTGACACGGATCTAAAATCAGGCAACGTGGAATGACATTGTTAGTTGAAAATTTAGTAATTGTGTATATTATTTCTTACACACTCACCGTTCAGGAGAAACAATTGAGTTTATTGCCGATCCACTGCATCTTTTTTAAAATATCAAAAATATATATTTTTGATATACCATGTGATGAAGATATTTTATGCGTTTCGAAGTTTACAAAATAAAATCAAAGTTTTATATTTGTTCGAATCTTTGTCTATATTTATAAATGAGGATGTTTGTTTGTTTGTTCGCCATACACGCTTAGGCCGTTCAACCAGTTGCTACGAAACGCGACAGTTACGTTCAATTCGTTTGATTTACGACCATATGGTACACTCCACCCCAAATTATCGATTGGGTTTTTATATAGCGATTAATTTCTGCCTACATTTGATTGCTGGCTTTACACGTAGCGCCATCTACTGGAAAAATTTAACAAAATAATTAACTAAATATAATTATTACCGAAGAGGATATAATTTTTAAAAATATATATATATTCACCGAATTATTGCGACAATGATATACCGCGAAATGGACACGCCATTACTGTAACAGGTAGCACTTGCCTGCGTGGAGTGTAGTAGTGTTTTGCCCTCGTATATCATACTTTTTATTAGAATTATAGCCATATCGGTCATATATCTCTGTTTGGGGAAAATTTTCAATCAAAGTAACGTGACTTCCGTTCCAAACCGGAAGTTCGTATATTAATCTGGGCCTCCTGCCCCTAAGCATTAACATATGATCTGTGCTTTCGTCTATCTAACTTCTTTCTCGAGATTAAGGAAAGACAAATAAACAAAACAGACAGGGGACAACAGTCGGGATTTATAGATCTACAATTATTTTTAAATCGCTGCTCAATAATTTTTCTATAAAAGCAATATTTACGAGAACAACGATTACTGTTGGTCGAATTACTTCGACCCCTTCCTCAACAGCCCCTTCTTTCTATAGGACCAGCGATATGGTGACATTCGAATAAGAAAATTACATAATACAAGGTTACTGTCGAGTACAAAATATGTTTTAAGCGGTTTTCGTGGGTGTCGAATATAAATATTTGGTCCATTTTTCGCGAAATTTGATTGGTTGGCAGATTATTTTGCAGATTTTGATATTCGGCTGTAAATGGTATAGTTTCTTAGAGTTAACATTAGAAAATATTAATCTTCAATTTTTCATATATCATATTTTTAATTACGCCATTTCGTAACCATCCGAGTATCGCGATAAACGTGACAATGGTAGGCTGAAATAACCAAACTCTTTATATGGTTTTTGTTTTAATGTTTGTTATATTATAGTATTTATTTATATAACTACGAAGGTTATCTTCCGTAAGGGTTCAGCGCACCAAGTGACCAATTTAATACATTTTAAAAATTTTTTATTCCTCTACTATATACAATTTAAAGAATTTTTAAAATGCGTGATAAGCACTTGGTGTGATAAACTCTTATGTAAACTCTTACCTTTGTAAATATAAATCAAAAACTACAAATATATCATAATAGAAGGGTTAAAAGTGCGAAATAATGTAATAATTTTGATTTCTGATGCTGTTGTTACCCGATCTACAGCGGGTCCATCTGCTAGTTATTTATATTTCTACAGAAATAAAAATTGTACAGAAATAACGAATTGAATGAAAACTATAATTTATTTTAAAAGCTTAATGGCATTGGTTTTCCGGTGAATAAGAGGGACGACGGAATATTTACTTTTTTCTCCGAGACGTTTCCTATCATTTTGTCACGTTTATTTAATTTATTTTTAGAACAACACGAAACAACTCTAATTATTAACATTCAGGATATTAAAAAAAAAAAGAATCGGCTGGTCACTGGTCGCGTGGGGGTAAATGTTCATCGTAAACAAATTCCAAAAATTATTAAATATTTATTAAATAAACAAATAATAAATGTCTTAAATTGTTTTTTTATTATATCATTGTTTACATTGGACTTATTAAGTTAGAAAGGTAAAGTAATATAATAAATTTTACACATTATTGCCGTGTATAAAATTGTTATAAGTTTTATAAATTTTTTGTTATAGAATATTATTGTCGCACTTGTTATCGAGGAGATTACACTGGTCACCGTCTTTCTTTTGTTATTTAAGAGTAAAGCACGCTTCGTGTGAAATATTTATCTGATGGTTAAGGATTGAAATGTGAAGAAACAAATAAACAAACGGGCGAAAAACAATTTTTACACATTTCTTTGTAGTTAGCTTTCTTTTTCTGCTACAGATTTTAAGACGAGATAAGTAGGACAATTTTGACCTCGGAAATGACGAATTTTCCAGGACAAGTTGTTTTTAGTTATCTGATTATTTATGCGACCAAAAAGTTTTGCCATGGAATTATCTGTTCTGATTATTCAACAAGCAGCCATAATTAAACCTATACAAATATTTAATACAAATTCGATAGCAGTAGGATAGTTTCTCTAGACAATCTAGTGTGAACTAATGGAACTATATTGTTCAGATTATCCGAAAAGTATATCTAATATTTTAATTCGTGTTTACAATACAGTTGTTAGTTGCTGCAGAAAAATTCGTATCCGTAGCAATAAAGATTAACAATACTTTTTTACTCGCTCTTAAACCGGAGTCTTGTTTACTCTCTCTAAGATTTGAGAAAATGTAAAACTGCGCTTATTCCAGTATCCAAGAAAAATTTTTGTTTTAATTCATTTTAAATCGATAAGAATTTACAATTATCTTGAACTAAAATCAGGAAATATCCGAGGTGATAGTAACTTGGACATTTTTGTGACAAAAATATCATCGATAAGGTTAGGAAGTGACTAGCAAAAAGACAGTCTCATACTCCTGGTGTTATTTAAAAAGTAAATGTAAGAAAAATATGGAGCATAGGTCGATCCAAAATATCTTTTTCCTCGCTGGCATTCTCTCTGTTTCTAATTGTAAACAAATAATAAAATGCCTAATGTTTAAATCCGATATATATATATATATATATATATACGTATATATATACACATATATTTAATTATTCTAGTGTAATAAATAACCGCGAATAAGAGAAAGTTACAAATGACAACGACGTATAAGAACTTAAAGGATCCAAATATTCGGTTTTCTTCTGCTAAATTTTATATTTACGTTTAGATACAAAGAAACCAGAATACAAGAGGACGGAATGGAGACAAATCTCGTGCTTAGAACAGTATTTGCAAGTCTATCAACGACTACTTCGTATTATTGATGGAAATGACGATACGCATTTCGAGTTTCCTCGATCATAAATTATTCCTTTTGAGTCCGATGATTTAATGCCAACCACGTACATATTAAAATTGCGCCACCGGTTAGAATCACTTTCGATGCCGGCGGGCTCGACCCGCGATAAACCACTATTTTATATTTTTCGATTGGTGTAAGGTAGATCCCGCTTTACGACGGCGTAAACCGAAGAGATGGTAAAAGCCAAGTCCACTTTACGTTTTGGCATAAATCGTATAATGGAGAGAAATAATTATTCGAGTAGCTCGATTCGTCACGTTTTCTTCGGATCAAAAACAAAATTTATAGTTTATATTAAAGTATTTGTTAGTAGAAAAAGTATCGGTGACCTAAGCAATTCGATAAGTTTGTTTTCGTTATCGATAAATAATCCACGACATTACGTCATTGTTTGTAATTTCTAAATAGAGTAATTTAAACAACGAACGAATGTTTAAAGGTTAATGGGAACGAACGTTTTATAAAATACATTTATAATATAACGAACTTTTAGTTTTTCTGAAAAAAATTCGTAAAACGTCTTTCGATTTTCGAACGAAATCGTTATTAATTTTAAAAAATTAAACTGCTTATTATAATAAATAATATTGATTAAAAGTTAGACTAAGTCAAAATTTTATTTAAAAAAAATAATAATAGAATTAGCGTCAATTAGGTTCCAGTTAAAATAATAAGTGCGCCATCTGGTGAGTTTAAGCGCAATCTAACCGGTGAAGGACGGTGGCTTCCAATTTCAGACGGCATTGGTCGAACGAAGACGACGAGATGATTGGTGGACCAATAGGCTTGTAGTATTTTTTAAACGCGTAAAAAAAGAAGTTAAAATATCACGTGGTTAATACAACGACGCAACGCACAAACGTGATCGATAACATTGGCGATTACATTGGACGATCGACGGTGGACATGTATTATTTTGTCTCCGGTCTGGTGTTGACTTTCTTATGTTTAGCAGATTGTTCCAAGTTAGGAAATAAGAGTGGTGCCAGTTCAGATCCCGATTGTTACAGAAATGTGGTAAGTGTAAGACAGAAATTCGGATTTCTCTTTACATTCTAATATTTTTACACGACTCGGTAATATTTTGCAGAGCCAACTCATCAGCAGCAAGGGTTATCCCGTGGAAGAATATTTGGTTCAGACCGAAGACGGATACATTCTGGGCGTTCAGAGGATACCCTACGGCTTGTCGAAATTGGGGAGGATGGCCAAGGATCGGCCTGTGGTGTTCCTGCAACACGGTCTCTTGGCTTCTTCCGCGGATTGGGTGATGAATTTTCCTGATCAGAGCCTGGGTGAGAATTTCTTAAATGGAGGTCAAACGGTGACCTAAATTTCGTTCCCAACGATTTATAACTTACAACGTTACTCCCGTATGGCAGCATCCATTGATGGTTCATTAATAAAATAGTATTTCATTGTATTAGTAATTAGATTCGGGAAGGATTAGTTTCACGTCTGTTTAGATCCAAATGCGAAAACTGAATTATGTCGGCGACACACTTGATTTATTCCCGTTTATGGTAATTTATATTAGGTTTCATCCTCGCCGATGCCGGTTACGACGTTTGGCTGGGAAACCAGAGAGGAAATACTTATTCGAGAAGACACGTGAAGTACTCTCCGCGGGATAGACAGTTCTGGGAATTTAGGTAAGTTTATCTGTTTCCCGGTTTAGACATTCGTCACTAAGAGGAATAAAGTGTGTAGGATGATACGTTTGTGAAATAGGAATAGGATGAGGTTACGTTGTAAAATTATCATTCTGTTCGAATATCAATGCACGAAACAAATATTTTTGTTATAATATAATTTGCAGCTTACATTAAGAGGAAGGTCTGTCCGTGGCAATGCATATTTGGTTTGTAGCATCGACATTTACTAAACAAAATTTCTTTCTTTTCTCTCCAATTTTAATGTAAAATGCATTTACCAGATTCGTGTCCTATCGCCAATAAAGACCGAAACGACACTACTTATACGTGATAAGAAACATAAATGCGCTGCTCGGAAAACAAGTACAGTAAATGGTCGTATTAAGTGCCGACAAAAAAAGGAAACTCTCGAAATCGTTTAACCGGTTTTCGACAAAACCAGTAATTATTAAATATAGTATGCCGAACTGTTTTCCATTCGGTAGAATTATTATTTATAAATTTGATGCACTTGTTCTGGCACGAGACTTTCACTGGAAGCTTGTGCTCCTCTTTCTAGACGTACTCTCAAGTCTTTACTGACCCAAAAATACATCTAGAAAGGACAAGCCATGCAATAACTATTAATAAAACATTAAAGTATTGTAGTTAAGTACATCATGGGCAGTAATACGTAGTGTTTTTTTTTAAATGTTAAGGATGATAAACTGATGCATGTTTAAATGGTAATTGTACACCTAAATTTACTAGTAGTACGTCATTGATGCTTACTTTTAAGATGATTCTACGTACTTTTAGTTGGAAAAAAAATCAAATAAACGCAATGTTATTGATTTTATTACTCATTCAAAATTGGTTTTCGAGTTTTGATAAAACTGTGGTTTAGCAAACACCAGATTTATTTACGATTACATTATTCCCCCCTTTAGTATTGACGAGTATGCTGCATACGACATTCCCGCCATGGTAGAATTTGCTCTAAACGTCACCGGAAAACCTCAGTTATATTACGTAGGACATTCCGAAGGCACCACCGTCGCCTTTGCTCTTCTTTCGGACAGACCCAAATATGACAAGGTGAAGTTTGCTTCGTGTGTTTTGTACCAGAATGTGTTATTTTGAAAATGTGACATTATCTTGGTCTGCAGATTAAAGCGGTGATGGCCTTGGGACCGGTGGCAACGGTGGGTTACATAACCAGTCCGATCCGCTATCTCGCACCTTTCTGTCACGAAATAAATGTAAGTATTGTGTTTAATCGAACAAATGGTTTTGTATAAAATACTAATTCATATTTTTTTTAGTTTCTCTTTCGTATTTTAGGATTTTACGAATTTTTACCAAACAACTTCCTTATGAAAATACTGTCTCATATTTTCTGTAGACACAACGAATTAAAATTTTTATGTGAAAATGCCTTTTTTCTGATGAGTGGATTTGATCCGTCTCAACTAAATCAGGTTAGATGAAAATATTTCCACATAACCTGTGAAATTTCAACTAATGTGGAGGGATTTACAGACTAGGTTGGATGTCTACGTGTCGCACGATCCGGCAGGCACGTCTACGCAGAATATAGTTCATTTTGCACAGGTAAATCTAAGTAGAGAATACAGTGGTGCTTCGTACTTTGAATTTAATTTGTTCGCGATCCAAATCAGATTTTCCTGTTAGAAAAAATGGAAAATGAATTAATCCATTCCCAGACCTTAAACAATACCCATTCTGATAATACATATAATTTAAGATAACACAAATCTTTGTGCTTTTTTCCACTTTACAGATTAAACACTGGAATGTCGACCCCACATAATTTCCATTTCTCTCTATCTGGGGTGTTTTGTCTTTCCATTTTGGCTTCGGTCTTCCCCACTTACTCCTCCCTATCACCTGTAACATAGTCCTAACCGTCTTAATCTGCTTGTACTTACTTATAGGACCCATCTTGACTGTTTCTCTTTTGTAATTGTTCCTAATTCTGTCCTTTGTCCACCATGACAGTCTCTGCATTCGTGTCTTTTCTTCGGCTCTTGTAAATGCCCACGTCTCGGCAGTGTATGTCGTTGCAGATCTTACCACAGTTTTGTATAATTTTCCTTTTGTTTTGCAGCTTAATTTCTTAGCAACGGCACCCCACCCGTCTTTCTCGAGTTTGGTCATCCACTCTGAACTCTATGTTGGATTTCTGCACTCGTTCCTCCATCACTTGCTACATATGATCAAAGATACTTAAATTTGGAAGTTGTTATCAACTTTTCACCCTGGAGTTGTATATAACTCTCATCCCCTCCACCAGATGTCATAGCTTATATATACTGTCTTTGCTCCGCTGATCATCATGCACCTCTCTCTTCCATCACTTTTTTCTATTCCTGCAGCTGCTGCTCTACCATATCTTATGATGTTTAACACAACATCATGTCTGCAAACATACTCCGTGGTCTTGTTCTTTGCATCTTCCATCGATATATCCGTCAACAAATCAAACAGAAATAGACTAAGGTGAGCCCTGGTGTAGTCCAAATCTCACAGTGAATCCCCCTGTCATGCCTACAGTATTCTGAGTCATTGCACCTTTATACATTTCCTTCACAAGTCATACATACTTTTCCAGTATTCCCTTTACTCTCGTGCATCACCATACAACAGTATGCTTAGACGAAGTGTCTAAGCATCCTGTTGTATGCTTTCTCTGGGTCTATGAATACAGTGTGTAGTACTTTCTGTATCTCTACCTTTCCGTCAGCTGTTTTAGAGCAAAGATCACATCTGTTGTTCCTCTTCCTGGCACGAAACCAAACTGTTCTCTGTAACTGTCTCTTGCTTTAAACTTCCTTCCACAATTCTCTCTCAGATGTTTGTTGAGTGCAACATCAATTTAATTCCTCTGTAATTCTTACATTCCTTTTCCCTTTATAAACTGGCAGTGAAATATTTTCCTTCATTTGTCTCATAGCCTCTCTTGCTGCCACAGCTTTCTATAAGATGCCATACAATATTAACATCCTCTTTGCCCAAACATCTGTATACATCGGCCGGGATCTGATTGGTTCCTGTTGATTTCCCATTCTTCATTTTTCTAAGTGCCCTTTCCACATCCTCGCTTATATCTACTGCCACTCCTTTTCATCATTGTCCTCGCATATTACTCTTGGATTTTCCTCATTAAGTAACTTCCTAAAATAATTCTTCCATCTTTCTTTTATCTTCTCTCAGTCTTTTAACAGTTTACCATTCTCGTCTTTTATCTGTTTTATCGATGTGAAAGCAAAGGACAAGACATTAGAGGATTTCACAATTCTTATCAGCTGCCTACTCCCATCTTTTCTTTCCAGTTTCTCATAGGCTTATCCACTGCTTTTGCCTTATGTTTTGCTTGCCATCTTTTAATTTTCTTTATCTTCCCTGTTCCCATCTTTTCTTTTATTGAAAACTGCACATTCCTATTCCACCATTAAGCCTCTTTTCCATAGGATGGCCCAATACTTTCTCTCCAACATTCCTTATAATATGACTATTAAACTTTCAGTAATTTTATTCTTTCAAGCATATTTTCCTTAAACTCTCTATTCAAGTCCCTCCTCGTTTCCTTTTGTTGGACTAACTTTTTTAACTGAATGTGTCGTTGCTTAGGTAGCCCAAGCTCATCTGTCACAGTTTTCTGGCAACATTACATGGGGTATGCCTAAACTCTTGTATATTCTCTCTTATCCATTATTCCATTTGGTTTTGGCTTATAAGTTTTATGGTCGGATGTCCTTCCTGACACCAACCTTTATTGTTAACTGGGCTTGGGATAGGCACCTAATGGGCTAGCTTGTCCCCTCGGTGGCTGGTATTTAAAACAATTTGTTTCATTTAAAATTATATATGACAGTTACTATAGGTCTAAAATCAAATGTCCAACCAAAAAATAACACAATTAAATGAAACAAAATAACAAATTGCACTTAAGAGTACCTAAGTGAGGAGTGATGATGTCCCATTTCTTCAAGTTGCTTATTTCTACACTGGAAGGAGTTTTACCATGTCAAGAAGTATATGATTTTGAGATCAACATTATCACAATCTTTAGACATATTTATTGCTTTTATTTCTTCCATATTCTTAAGAATTGTGTAAATAATCAACTTCAGCATCTTGAACACACCACCAATTTGCCATCTGTATACTGCATTTCATGTTTCATCTCAATCATTAATACTACAATCTTCCTCTTAGGATTCATTGCTTCCATATTCTTCTTGTATGCCATGGTTAATAGGTAGGGGGTCAGAAATATACATATATATATATAGTTAAATGCTTTAATTAAAAAGTTGTGCAGGTATCATCAGTAGTTTTTGAGTTTAACACATGCAAGATAAGGCATAAGGCACTTTGTAAGATTCACTGCTGAAAATAGTTTCAAATGCAAAATGAAGTAAAGACCCAATCACTGTTCTCAAAGTTTTTCTTATGCCAAAAAAAAATCCATATGACAAATCTTTTGGTGCAAACACAATTGTAATGTGCCAAATTGTTGATTATATGATTCTTTTAAAATCACAAAAAGTTTTGGGACACCCTGTATATATATATAACCAAGCACTGAAAACACATAATTACAAGACATGACTCGGGAGCAGAACATATGGCATTTATGCAGTGAGTACATTTTTTCACTGCATGCACTGTTCAAACTATGGAACACCACTGTATTTAAAATTGTAATTAAGAAATTGATAATTTACTGTATAATTACAGATGGTGAATTCAAGAAAGTTTCAAAAGTATGATTTTGGAAAGACAAAAAATCTAATAAAGTACAATCAGGTATATGCCAAAACTTTGATATTTTCCTTATGAAAAAACAGTAACATCAAATGTAATAATAGTTTTAGACTTACTTTAATTTGAAATATAAAAGTCAGTCCCCACATGACAGACAATAATGATATATTTTAGCACAAAATAAGGTAGAGAGTTATGCATATAACTGCTATGGCTGAACTTTAAACAAATCAATGACTTACACCAACATATTGTTTCATAAATATAGGTCATTTTCCTATCAAGTGACAAAAAGAAAAGAAATCAAGCCCTAAGTTCTGTTTGACTTTTTTCTTTATAATTCAAAGAGTGAATAAAGCTATGGGATGAGGTTCTTCACTGAGTTTGTGAGAATCAACAGCCAATTTTTTGAAATTGGATGAAAACTTTGGATGATCAAATAAACTAACACCCTAAAGTCCACTTATAGTGGGCTTTAGATGATCATATAAGGAGACGAAATGATAATTGGGATGGTCCTGACAAGCAACTATTCTGTAAATGTCAACACGGAGAAAGACTAGTAATGGTGTGGGTAGTATCAAGAAATATTATACACACATCTTTTGCCAATTCATTACTTAGCAACTCCAACTTTTGACTGTTTTCTATTATGTAGTCATGATTTTAACCCAACAGAAAATGTCTGGGAGGTGTTTGCTAGTGCTGTGTACAGCAATTTTTATAACATGCAATTGCACCTACTTCAGACTATTGTTAATTTTATGTTACTGTTTTGAGTACAAAAAATACTTGTGGAACTACATTTATGAAACATATTTTAAATAAAATTTTTCTTGCTAGAGTACTCCTCCTGAATATACTGTAGAGAACATTCGCACGCCAATTGCACTCTTATGGGGATTAAATGATGCCCTGGCAGATCCTGTTGATGTGAATCTTTTAAAAACAAAGATAAAAAATCTAATCGAAAGCTATAGAGTAAGTCTACCTAATTGGGCTCACATAGATTTCATATTTGGAATAGATGCACCTAAATATGTTTATAAAGAACTGCTAAAGTTATTAAAAATGGTTTAAAGTTAGAATCATATACATAATTTTTATTTCTTTATTACAAAAATGAATGTATTGCATTATGGTTTTGTGCAATCAATAAAAATATGATATTACAATTAACAAACCTTTGATTTATAATAATAATTTACATGTGGAATGTTTGCAGAAATCACCAATTTTCTATTTCTATTTCATTCCCATTCTTTTGTAACCTCTGTATAGTCTTTAGCTGTGATGAACGGAATGTCGATGCTCCTAAACATAATGTAACAATTAGTCAAGTCTTACGATAACAAATTATGTACATAAATTTACACACACCTGATCATGATATCGCCACAATATAAACATTCCGACCCCACTATTTTGTCTAGATTAGCCTGGAATTCACAAAATTTATTAGAACATACAGATTTATCACTGCAACATTCATTTTTTGCATACCATAAGTTTCTCTCGGTTATTAGAAGTGCTTCCTGATGCGGATGAATTTGCATCTTCCCTCGAACTCATGGATGTCAGCTGTCCCCGAATGTCATCTACCGCAGTCTTTTTTGAAGGAATGAGATAAACGTATGCCTTCCAAATATATAATAAATTTATTGTTTGTATGAAAATATCATATAAAACTATATCCAAATACTTACTTCATCTACAAGACAATCCAAATGGAACATGTGCTGACAGGGAAATAAGTAGAAAGCCTGCGTCATTATGGGATAATTACAAATACAGCACTTGTCTTGAGCACTAACCATTGCATATCTAATAAGATTAAATAATACAAATATATGAGTGGATTAAAATTTATTTTCTTTGTAGCTTCTTCAAAAAAATGAAACATTTTTCCAAAAACATTAGATACTATACGTCTTGTGTAAGGTATATTTTTACTTACTTATTACGCAAAACTTGTATTTCTTCTCTTATTTCCTTTGCACTCTGTGCAGCTTCTTCCATTTCTTCTTGTAGACTCTCAATGTGCTGGTTATACTCTTTTAATGATTGACATATATCATCCTATTTAATAAATAAAATTAATAATTAATTTATCCATTTAGTCAAAACTTTACATAGTGGTACATAATAGTAAGGTGGAAAGATAAGAGTGACATTATATATATCAGACTCTGGAAAAAATAGAAATTACAGAATCTTCACAATTAGGAATAAAGCTAAACCAAGAGATCTGGTAATCATGCTGACATAGGTGTCCACAAGCAAGTAGTGGACAAGAGACTGGAGGAAAATATTAAAGAAGCATAATAATATTGATAGACTTCTGCTATTCCTGGTACCCAATGTTAGTTACCAACATATGATTTAAAAAACAAAAGAAAATATGTTTTGGAGTCATTCTGTGCACACTAAAAAGATATAAATAATAATAATAGAGTTGATCTTTTTTTGATTGACAGAATTTTATATTTTAAATATGTGTATATAGACTTGGACCACAATTTCTTAATCATTAAGTCTCACCATACATTTTTGAGTTTTATCTGAATAAATTTTTCTAACATCTGATCAAAAAGAGGAATAGATGATGTAGAGGACATCCAGGAATGAAATAAAATGTTGAAAGGTAAGATTTACTTTGAATACAGTAGAAAGACAAAAGAGATTAAAGGAAGAATAAAATCAATTTAAGTTCTCATCTAAATATATTCATTAATTTAGATTCTGCTTCTGAAGAGATTATAAACAATATTTTGAAATGAAATGAAATTTTTGATATACAATGGTTACTATTAAAATGATGCTATTCAGATGTACATGGAGCCAGCTGTACTGAACCAAATCCAATTAAACTTGGTACACTTGCAATGCAGATCATGGAGAAGAGATTTATAAGTACCTGAGTATCTTGCACTATAATAGTTATTTTTCTACATGGATACATATTTGTAACTGAATTATTGTGTACAAATATCAAAACATATCTTTAGATCTGTTGACTAGAAAAGTTCATTACACTTAGACTGATGATACAAATTGCAATATTTTGATCAGAAAATAAAGTTTATAAAATACAGAAGTAGAGAAATTTAATAAATGCTTAAAAATTACAAATTAAACTCTAACTAAATGTAACATTACCACCCAATTTTATTATGGCAAGAATGGCATCAATGTACAGTACATACAACATACTGTACTGTTTATAAATTTCATACTTAATGCTTAGGGGCCGTCCATAAATTATGTAAGGCATTTTGGGGTGGGTGGGAGTGAAAGATTTCTTACTCAGGGGTAGGGGGTAATAGATCTTGTCTTACGTAATATTCTTATTTTTTGATCTTGTTGAATGGTAGAGTTTTGAATTTGGCTTCAATTTGGCCGTTTCTATTAAGAACGCTCATTGTACTGTACTAAAGCCATCTCGTGTGACGGTAAAATAATAACGCTAGCAGACTCATGCTCTACACATTTTTTTCTTGGGAGAAAGTCTGTGTGGTGGTTTCTCTCTCTCTCTCTCTTTTTTTTATTAGAATAAGTGCACCACTACTATGGGCATATAACACTAAGAATACATAAACCAAAACACACGATACAAAGTAAACATAAAATTAGTATTCAGCTTTTAGTGAAAACTAAAATAGAAATTATAAATAGTCTTTTCTTCCATGTTTTTTGAACATAATTGTAAAAAGCATCAAACAGTAGCTTCTGAACAAGCTTATTGAGTGGACATGGCAACCTGAAACCAAGTGTAAAGATTTTTAATTTCAGAATAAGTGTATGTTGATCGTAAATAAGACAATGATAGATCATACGGTCGACGGTATCTTGGTTTTCTGTAGAGCAAAAGCAAGAAACAGTTTCTGCCTAGTTATACATCGCCAGGTAGCTTCTAAAATTATCATGCCCAGTAAGTAGTTGAGCAGTAGCAAATGTTAAATCTCTAAGTGGTGATGAGATCCTGCAGTCACGACTAGGAAAATAAAGTCTTGTTATTCTACCAGTTTTACTGTTCAACCATTGTTGATTCTACTTTTACATAGCGTTGTCATGAATGTAATTTTTAAGGCTGCTACAGCGTGAGAGAGTGAATTTCTGATGGCAAACTGTCTTTGAAGAGAGAGTAATTTACTTGCTACTGAATTTTTACTAGTTACATAACCCCAGCTAGAGGCCACATAAAGTAGCATTGGTTGTATTGTCCCTTTATATAGAGTTTTACAAGCTTTATGATTTAGTCCCCAGGTGCACCTTTTAGTACATTTTAGCAGCATGTAGTATATTTTATTGACCTTATCAAAAATGTAATTAATATGGCAACGGAATATGGTTTCTATTCTCTCTTTTTTATTTTGTACGACGTTTCTGTTTACAAGTGTTCTGCTGCTTTTTGGCATTTAAGAATAGAAGAGAATCCTAGAAGATGAACAATGTGTTGGATGTCCTCTGTGCTCAGGCAGATGAAAATGTGGAAAAAGCCAAAGAAATTGTTGCCAGTGATAGACGAATTACCACCAGAATGCTTGCAGTAAAACTTGGTGTCACTAAGGAAAAGGCCAGGTCCATTTTAGAGAAAGATTTGTTCCTGGTTTGTGCCACATTCATTGACAGAAGAGCAGAGAGAGCATCAAGCTGTATGTTGTGCCAGTTTCATCACCCCAGTTGATGAGAATCCTAATCTGTTGAAACAAATTGTAACTGGGGATGAAAGTTGGTGTTTTCAGTTCAACCCAGAGACAAAACGCCTGAGTATGGAATGGCATGGAACATTGTCACTGAGGCAGAAGAAACTCAGATTGCAGAAATCATGCATCAAGACAATGGTGATTGTTTTTTTCGATGCTTCTGGAGTGATACACCGTGAATTTCTCCCTGAGGGCACAACAGTGACTGGACAGTACTACTTAGGTGTCATACAACATCTCTATGCTCGCATGCGTTGTGTCAGGATGTCTCTGTTCCAAAGCAACAGTTGGGTTCTTCTGCATGACAATGCACCGGCTCACTGCGCACTATCCGTGAAACAGTTTTTAGCATCAAAACAGATCTGTGTGCTTGAACACCCACCCTATTTGCCTGATTTGGTACCTGCAGACTTTTTTCTATTTCCAAAAATTAAATGTGCTTTAAAGGGGATTGTTTCAGTGACATTGAGGACATCAAATGTGCTGTGACTAACAGACTGAAGGAGGTACACAATCAAGACTTCCAGCATTCTTTCAACAACTTGTATGGTCGATGTAAACATTCTGTGGAGGTGCAAGGGTATTTTGAATCAATGTAACTGCGAAATTGAAATAAAGTTCTTAGTTTGGATGTAATGCTAGTTTTCTCATTACTTATTTGGCATACTATGTATTATTATATTTTTCAAACTTTTAGTAACTACACTGATAAAGAAGTACAGATGCCACTATTACAAAAGGTTAAAAAATGGCACCTAGCTCCTTATTATCAACAGAATTTATTGTTTTGGAACAGCCAAGGTTAGTAAGAGATATCTGTATTATAATTTGATTGATGATTATTGAATTTTGGAGACATTTCTTATGATACAATATTAACTGATACTGTTGTAAAAAGTGTAAAAAGGGACCAATTCAAGATTGCTTGAAGCACAATACAATAAATAATACTGTGAATTACAACAAATAAAAAATAATATTTGAAGTGTTAATTACTTTTTAATTTAATTAATTAATGAACTTTCTGGACCTTATTCTAAATTCACAAAGTGATCATGCCACTTAAAATTTTAATTAGTTAATTGACAAAGAGTACCAAAGGAAAGTAAACATATTACTGAGCTTCATTTGAGCCAAAAATGAAAGTGAAGAATGTTTTCATTTTTCTATACCATCACTATCACTTTATAAATTTTTTAAAATTTATATTCTTTTTAAACATCTTTTATCTAATAAACATTCTAGTAGAATATTATCAGGTTAATTTCTAACACTTACTTTGAAGTGATTAATAGTCACAAAATTATCAAAAAATGGTAGGATGTCTTCAATCTTCAATAGTTCACATTTTTTCAGGAATTCCATGGCTTTTGTAATATCATTCTGTTTCTTGACTACATGCTTGGCTTTTGATCAAAGTTAATTATTAAAAAATTTTTAAGTGAAACGTAAAAATTATGAAAATCTTTACCAATTTTTAGCCAGAGTTTTTTCTTTAACTCTTCGTCATTTTCTGGTTTATCTGCATTTTTCATTGCCAATTCCACATCTTCCTAAAAATAAAACTTATTAAGAAATAATAAAAAATAAGTTACACAGCTGTCTATCAGCATTATGGAAAAATACATTTAATTCACAAGTACTTGTATATTAAATGTGTTTTTCTGTAACACTGATAGATAGTTACATAATTTATCTTTTATTATTAGTATTTGGGATCTGTTGTTATTTATATTAAGAAAACATAATCATTTGATTATATTCATTCAAATATATCCTACTCTTTCTAAAGCTAAATCCACTGCCTCTTCATAGAGACCCATAGTTGTATATATGTGCACACGTGCTTCATCCAATCCTAATTCTGTGCAGAGACGAAGTGCATAATTGCAATCATAGGGCACTATTGGTTCTTTCTATAACAAAATTAATTTTTAATAATCAGTTGTGATTATCAAAATGTATAGTATTATACAATACCTGATTTTCTAAGTAACTTAATAACATCTCTGGCTGTAGTCGGGCATACAGTGCAAGCAGATAATTATGAATGGCTGGATCCTGATTTTTTAGTTCTTCTATGCAAAATCTTAGATAATGAATGGCTTCATTAACCTGTACACATTCAAAAAGAGTTATTATATATAAAACATATGTATATAAATTTCAGATAAAATATAAATAACTTATTAAAATTTTACTTGTTCAAAGTTTTCATTAACATTATATTGCACTAGAGTAGGAATCAGATGTATGGGATTCAGTTTCTGTGACCGCAACTTCCAGGCATCTACTGTATCTTTTGGAATGACTTGCATTAGAAGGGGTGAAAACCGATAAAATAACTCTGTCCTATTCTGTAGAGTTTAAAAAATATAAAAAACTATTTGAACAAACATACTTAGAACAGAATTTGACCTACTTGTTTTTTTAGAACTTCTAATGCATCTTTGTATTTCTGATGTTGTAGATTGTAAGCAATAATTCTCTCAAAATCTACAAAACTTTTCATTAGTAAAAGTAAAATCACTTTACAGAACTAGTATAGAAAAGAGAATGTACCTTTCATTAGATTAGTAAAATAAATAAGGTTATCTTCATCTCCATGACTAGAAATCAAGTTGTAAACTGCACCTTTGTTATCAGTAAGGCACTCCTAAAATTTTCATTATAATTAATTGAGTTAATTGATGAAAAAATATATTTCATCTGATAACTCACTTTGACATTGGACTGAGTTAAAAATTGTTGAAAAGACATCTGAAGAGTTTTATATTCATCATCATTATCAATTTTATCATCACTATGTTTCAGAGCATTTCTTTTCTGTCCCATTTCATTCAGATAGATTTCCAATAGCCAAAGAATAATCATAGTGATTTGTGTCTTGTTGTGATGTTTCAGGCTTTTCAATTTTTCTTGAAGAAACACTTTAAGGGCACTCTCTTGTTCAAATTTCAAAAATTTCAGAGCTACTTCTTCAAAGGAATTGTGTGTAATTGCATACAATACAGCACTTTCTTTGTAACTATAAAAACAAACATCTTTCAGACAGCAACTAATTTATGTATGTATAAATAAAAGTAAAATAATAAATTAATTTACTTTTCATTGTTAAAATAATCTTCTGCTTGTTTAGAATACACTTTGTCTAACTTTGATGGATCATCCTAAAAAGTGGAAGAGATATTAGATATTAATTTTCAACTAAACTTAGAATAGTTAAAAGTTTTATAAGACTAACCTGACAATATTTCTTTGCTAAATCATATTCTTTTTGTTGAAGGAAAACTTCCCAAACATTTCTAAAAAGTGAAAACAAAAGCAATAGCAATCAATAAAAATATAAATTTAGAAAGTTTTACAAAAATAAACTTAAGACATGTAACTAAACAAATATTTGAATTATAATACTAAGCAAACTTCCAAAACATTTTCTATTATATTAGTGACAAACAACCATAAACCCAATTTTTAGATTAATGTCAAATAATTATCAGGTTATATTGGACTATATTAATGTTACTAACTACTAATTAAATGTCAAGTATTCAATAATTTGGCCTAGAAGTAGGTGTTAGGTTTCCATCTCTTGATAAGTTTAATAATTATAATTAAATTTATCAAGAGATGGCACCTAATGCTGACCTCTAAGCCAAATTACTTGACACTTATTTAGTAGCATTAATATACCTGATGTAATCCAGCAATCATTTGTTATTTTAGCAAATTGTATTTTCTTATCATTTTGAACTGATATTCAAATTTTTCAAAAATTGGCACTCAAATATTCTGTACTTTCATAGGATTAATGCAATGTTGAGGAGCAATTAAAGCCTCCTCAGTAATATAAAAAAACAGTAACAACAACATAAAATAATAATGAAGGCAAACTACATATACAGTAAGACATATTAAACAGAACAACAATAATATCAGAAACAGATTTAGACTTATGGTGGCCCTACACTACAACATACAAGAGGCCCTTCGTCCTCCACTAAATAATACCAGGCAATATGTAAAAACAGTCCTTGATACCAAAATAAGACGCTAAGCTATAGTTTATTGTTTACCATGTACTGGTACAAATAAATCTGGCTCCAAATAAGATTACCATAAATCTGGCTCCAAATAAGATTATGTCAAAAGTGCATAACAAATTAAAAGATATCTACACAATAATAAAATTTCATGTATGACATTAAATATAAATAAAAACTAGCAATTATTTATTGTGACATGGTCACAATGCCAGGCTGCAATTTTTAATAATATATTATTATAAGTTAAATTTATTTAACTTAAAATATATGCTCTCCACCTCAAATTAGTAGTGGCTTGCCCCTGTACATCATACTTTCCCTTTAACAATAGAGTCATTCCTGTCATCTAACACATTTTGGACGTAAATTTTTTAATTGAAATAATGTGATTTCCAGTTTGCATTGGAACTTCTTATATAGTTAATTGGGGCCTCCTGCCCCTAACATTTTCATATCTGGTCTTGTCTTTCATCTATATAACTCCATTCTTGAGATTAAGAAAGACAGACAGATGGATGGGCAATAGTGGGAATTTATAGGTCTATAATTTTTCAAATTGCAGCCTAATAACAATCCACATATAATAAATGGAGTACAAATTAATAAAATAATTTTAAAAATACATTAAAATTGCATCACAAATCTTATTTTTACAAATAAATTTGTGTTTAGAAAATGCAAGATGCAAAAAGTCCTCAAAGTTTTCATATGATCTATAGTTACATAGTAAAAGTCTATACAAAATACTTAAGTGGCATGGAAATCTATTGTATGTTGTAAACAAGAGTGATTTCTAGTAGAGAGAACAGAAATGCAAAAATATATATTATCAGGTACAATAAACCATTGTAAATTTTGTAGAATAAAATTTGGTTCAAATAAATTATTCTGTCATTAATACCAGAAAGCTGTTGCAAGATTGACAAAGTCCATTTATAGTAAATGGTATAATTCTTCAGTAAAAGAAAAAACTTTTGCAAGACTTTTGTAACATTATACAGTATATCAAAGGAGCAATTGAAGATTAATATTGAAAGACAGCAATCTGTGATTGACTAAAAGTTTGTAAAAAAATTGCAGACAAAATAGTTTAACAAAGCCACCAGAACATTCCTTGTATTATTGCAAGATTTCTAATAAGTTTATATCTATGAAATTCAAAGGTAAGTTTACTGTCATACATCACATCTAAATCATTAATTTAAATGTAAGAAATATTATTGTTGATCAATTGAAACTATTTAAAATTATTGATCTCTAAGTTGTACTAAACATTTACAATGTTCCTATTAAATTATATTTGATGTAAGATTTACAAAACTAATTTTTATGTTAGAAACAAATTCATTAATTGATACTAACCTTTCCTCTTTAACAATTTTATATCTGTAGATAGCACCTTCAGAATATGCCCATATAGTTAGCTTCACAGGATCTTTAACAATGTCTATCATTGGTCCATACATCTAAAATAAACAGAAAAAATTAAGATAATCTATAAGTTTTCCTCATCCTTTAATTGATCACATAAATGAATTATTTATGCTTTCTTTTAATGGTATATCCAATAAAAATAAAAGCAGACGTAGACAAGATAGACATGTTCACATGTCTATCATGCCCTGCAAAATGCATTCTTTGCTCTATAACAATGTCCTGTAGTTCTGTAGGCCACTTCTGAAGAGTCCCTCGTTTGTGATGTGGTCATGATATCTAATTCTAAGTACAGTAAAATGTCAGTATAACAAAATTGAGGGGACCATCAAAATATATTTGTTATATTTCATTACATTGAAATACAGTCAAGAATGCAAGGATAAAAATTTATTGATAATAAAAAAAATCTCTTACACTTTGTAGTAAGAAAGTTTTTAAAAATGCAATTTATCTATTAGTATTTAAATGAAATCAAATTTTATATTTTCAAAATGTAAGTTATATTAAATACAGAATAAAAATTAGTTCTCAATAAAAAATTATCAGAAAAGATCATGAGCAAATAACTAAAATAACAATATAGTAGTAACAATTACTTGGAATCCTCCCTGTTAATTGTTTCTCTACGTGAAACTGTTATTTTCTGCTAAAAAAGTCTAATATTTGTGTGTGCTGTTTCTTTAATCAAAGCTTTTTTGATAAAATCAAGTACTGTGACACAACATTCCAGTAGGTCATCAGGCACATCTTTTTGTTTAATTCCTGTTTGTATGTCATCTAATATTTTGATATTCTCTTCCAAAGAAAACTGCTTTTTTATTTTTCTCCATTTTTTCTCATCAACTTAAAAAAAAATAAACTGTAGAGTAATAGCATCAAAACAAAACCATAACTAAGGATTAAAATTAGCATTGACAGTTGAACCAGACATTAAAATTAATGTTGCCAGATTTTGACATAATATTCATCATTTACTATTAATGAATGATTTATGCATTTATAGATTTTGTTATAATAAAACTATTCTTTTATAATGGACAGAATTTTTATTACATTAAACTGCAATTTTCATTATAATGGTATTCATTAAACTGAAACATTTTTGCACTGAGCCAAATAGGAAATTAGTGGGGATTCAAGATATATTCATTATATCAAAAATTTTGTTAAACTGGTGTTCATTATACCGATATTTCACCATATCCTTGAAAGATAGTGTTGATGGAATATGTTGAATTTCTGAGTAATTTTCTTTGTGTCATTCCTTGTTTAACAGGCGTAGATTGCAGTTGGAATGACAATGGTGTTGTAGAGGTGTACCTTAGTTGCTGTACCAATTGCTCATGTGGGCCAGATTAAGCATAATCTCTGAAAGACAGCTGACATCTCAAAGTGATGACCTCAGCAACTGTTGATACAGATATAATCAATTTCATTGTTTATGTTGCCATCAGGTGAACACCAAGTTTTCTTATGTATATATTTATGTGCAAAATATGTATTTCCAATGTACAAATCGTTCATGCTGCAGAACAGCAATAGACATTCTCCATTATCATTTGTTTGCACAGCAGACCATGTGGTCCATACTCCAAACCTATCCTATTACTGCCTAACTGAGCATTCACACTGCCCATAAGCAGTTTCTTGTCGTGACTCATTTCTTGGGAGTCTCATTTAGTACATCCTGCAGTTAGTTATAGAACACATATTTATCCTTCTCATCAGCATCTTCAGTGGATGCATCTGTCTGGATTACAGTAGTTCTTACATGATTGGAATCGAGCTGTTATAATCCAGTCATTGACAGGTTTATGGCCAGTCAGCACTCATGTTTCCTCCTTTAACAGGACAAGCCCACTCCTCTTATGTGATCTTCATTATGGCCAGAATACAGATGGTTTTACCTTCACTAGTAGTTTTTCCATTTCCTGTCAATTTACCCTCACTAATTTCAAGGATTTGCATGTTGTATTTATCAAATTCCCTGAGAAACTGACACTGGTTCAAAGACTGTACATTCCATGTTCCAATTTTAGTTATGCTATTGGCACTTAGTATTGAATGCATAGGGCAAAGGACATCCTCATGGTTTTGTTCCTGCACTGTCACAGGGGATGATGAGTCAATAGTTTCATCTGAGAGTTGTGATTTCACTTCTTGTTTATTTAGTGGTGACAGTTTCTACAGGGTGGAGTTGCAGGCTCCAGACCCAACCCTCCTTTCTCATCTGGGCTTGGGACTGACAATGGAAGAGTAAAATAGTTCTAGCTAATATTTCAAACAGAATGTTTCAAATCCAAATCCAGAAATTATAAACCAAGTATATCACTACATTCTACAGGAACTTTTCCATACAATACTTATGCTACAGTAGTTCACGCATATAACATGCACTGGTGAATATTTCACAGAAAATTCCTAGAAAAAAAATAAAATCACCACCTGACCTACACTGTCAGATACTCACATCAAATTTGCTGTGAAAATTTGGTGATGTGAGTATCTCACTTATCTTTTCTGTAGTTTACAAAATGCTGTCCATTGAAACAGTCCATTTTTTCACTGTTTGTTTTTGCTTTATTTCTTCTAGCAATTCATTGTACAGTAGATGAAATTATAAAATAAATAAAATGGAAGAAGTGGAATATTTGAGACAGAACAGTCTAAACTGTATTTTGTTAAAACTACAAAACTGTGTCAAATAACAAAATTTTTAAAACTATTTCATATAATTTCTGTTTTTTTTTTAATTATAATTTTATAAACGATATAATATATGAAAAAATTAAACAGGTTAATTCAAAGTAATTACTTAATGATTGTTTTCAGGAATAACTAGGATGAATATTGATCTGAGCATTATACATTATTAATCACTATACACTAAATTTAAGTTTTCATTCAGATAGCAAATATAATATTCATGGATATTTTATTTTAATTTATATTTTAAAGTAAATAAAACTCTTCTAGCCAGTTAATATAAAATTTTTTGACCTCTTGCAAGGATCAAGTGAATTTTAATCATCAACTTTATATCTGTATATGAAAATTCATTTTCTGGTGTGAGACAAGCAGATAAAAACATAACATTAAAGGTACAAACTCAAATATTTTCAAACTGTAAATTGCAAGTGTATATTTGCAATCATAATTCTGAATGAATATTAAAATCACTGTTTTTGCATGTAATTCTTGTTCTATTAATAAAGCCATCCTGAAAAAAACATTTGTAATGTCAAAAACAATGAAAAGTATAAATGTATCTATCTTGAATGCACATGATTTTTATCTGCTTGTTCCACAATTAGGAAATAGATTTCTGTTTACTAATATCATTAAATATGGTGTATGCCATTTTACAAATTCAGTTATTAACTCTATTACATGTGCTTTAAGTGAATAAACTTCACTAAATAAAAGAAATGAGATGTAAAAACAACTTCTTACAGAATTACTGGAATGTATACTTTACACTCGAAAACCTTAAGAGTCCAGTAATAACACTTTAATGGAAAACTAACGTTTTCAACCTACTCTGGTCTTCCTCAGGTTTTTAAAACCAGTAAGATTCTAAATGAGATGTTTTTTTTATTAATCTGCATTTCTTATATTAGAGAACACTATAATGTTGCATTCAACATATAAAATGATCAAAACAAAAAATTTACTTGTTAAAGAGTAGACAATGATACTGTAAGCTGACAGTGCCTGTTACCCCTCTACTACGGGCTGCGAGAAACACTCGATTCTGAAAGACATATTTACTATGAACTCAAGGAATAATATTTGAAACTCCCTGTTGCATCAGTAAAATCTATTCCTCGTGCTGTGAGACTGTCTACCAAACAAGTTTTTTGGATTAAAGGGACGTTACATACAGAAATTAATAAAAATTTTCTGATTAGTTCACTGGTCATAAGTAACCTTTTCATCAAAAAATGATATAATATAATGTGTATAATAATAAATTTAAAACTTTCCTTACATAATTTATTGAAACAAAAAAAAACACAGATGATAATTATTTTAAATATTGCTTACCACAGTAAATACATCTTCAAAGACTAGTTGTTCATTGAGCACACATATGGCTTTCATCCTATAAAAATTTTACATTGTTATGAGAGCTAATCTCAAACTTTAATCACCTAATAGTAACTTTTTAAAAGTTTTTATTTCTTCAATAAAAATTATCATATGTAACAATTTAAATATTTTAAAGTGTAGGAGGACACAAAAAATTGTCAAGAAAAATATGCATTAATGTTTGATATTACAGATGATAGCAACATTAATGTTAATTTTTCTCATACTACACCAGCATTTTCTGTCATTGAACAGATGAAACAAAAATCAGCAAGAATTACGAAATAATCGAGGACTTGTTGCATTATTATTAAGATAACAAAGAAATTGACTGTGTATTTATTATTAAATCTTTTATAAAAATTTTCAATAACAGGTAGTAGTCATAATTAATTAGTAATTCATTTTTATAAAATTTAATGTCAGTTTAATATGCTAATAAAGCAACTCTTTAACATTATTATTATTATATAAATTCAAGTTTATCATCATTTGCAGAAAAATATAAATTACATCAAAACTGAGATTAAAAAATATTGATTTATTTCCCTATTTTAAGTCATAGCAATTACTATGAATTAAAATTTAATGCCACTTGTAGTTTATATTTTCATTTTATTTTTCAAAATTTGTACATAAAATAAAATGAATAATTATTTTTGTATCAGTTTAAAACAAAATTTTGCCTGAGTGAATAAAGCTTCAAAGTGAAGCTATTTTCTGTATTAAATTTACTATTAGCTGGAAACCTGGAGATAATAAAAAAGGATTTTGGGTTTAAAGAATATAAATTAACTTGAAAAAGCAGAGAATTAAGATTCTGCTCATTGTAAACAAATAAGTGACATTACCTCTGGGTATAATGGTTACTACAGAGTGTGACAAGCAATATTCCAAGAACAAGCTTGCACTGTTTCAGAAAAATGCAGATTACTTGGTGAGGGATCTATGGATACAACAACTTTGTTTTATTGTCTTTGTTAAATTAAATGTTTTTAAAAATTGAGAACTTCAAGATTTGAATGAGCTTCCAACAATCAAGTTCTCAAGTACAAGCAAAGAATGTAATTTCTTGAAAACAATGAGAATAAAAAAACACAATGCTGTTAATTTGTCTTGTTTGGACTATGGAGTAGTTACTAACTAATACCAAGTATTCGAGTATGAGCTGATTATCAGCTTGTACTTGAATACTTGATATTAATTAGTAATTGGTAATTGAGGCAATTGAATTTCACAATTAATTGGAGTACTAAAATTCCTTGAGAAAATCACAGAATAACTTGGTTTTTTATATTATAACATGATTTGAATTTCCAATGCAGAGTGAGATGCTAGTTCTTGGCTCTAAAATTATTACAAAAACTTTTAACATATAAGCGTTAAATTAGACACCTATGTCACTAAATTGACGAGCACTTTCGACGATATACACTTTCGTCTTCTTCAGGTCATTAGAACCTTTTTTGAATACAAAATTTTTAAAAAACATTCCAATCTTAAATAGCAAATTTGGAATGATAGCAACGGTAGAATATAAACAGATATTTAAATAAAAATATGCGCGGTAGAATATAAACAGATATTTAAATAAAAAACATGCGCGTTTATGTTGCGCATGCGTTATACGCCTATATATTGTGGATTTAGTTGCGATACTTTATATAACTGTACAAACTGATCCACAAAGGGGGCAAATCCAGTGTGGGGGTGTTGCAAGGCTTTAATACGTTGGTGATAAGGGCTTCCCAGATATATACAAGATTTTTGTGGTTGCAATGTTTTAATATTACCACGTCATTCCACAGAGGGGTATGTTTGTGTTGTAGTACCATTCTGGCGTGTTCTGTGTCATTCCTGCCTTCTCTGATGGAACATTGATGCTCTGAAATGCGGTTAGCTAACATTCTGGTTGTCGCACCAATATAATGGGTGCGACCGCCTATATCACGACAGCAAATAAGATAATAAAATTATCTTATTTGCTGTCGTGCCAGCTAATAAGAATCATATCTGAGAATTCTTGGTATTCAAAAATATGTAATGCAAGTTCTTGGGAACAAGAACTTTTTAGCACCAAATAGTTCTCAATTCTTGTATTTGAATAAAGCAAGGTCTCCAATTATGTTAGTAGAAAAGCAAATGCATAATAACTTAGTGGAATACTTGACAGATTACAAATACACTATTGAAGATCCACAAAATTATCAGGCAGGTTAAAAGAAATTATGTTAATGAATGATGAACACATCACAGTGCTGGATTCTGCATTGCTATTTCCATCTATTTGTTTACAACCTTGTTTTTATACTCTACAAGATTTTCTATTTATGTATACCCAAGTGATGCATCTACATCACAAACAAGTGTTAGAACTATCTTAAGTGCTAAGCTATATGAGTTTTTAAATAATGAAACATACTTCCAAAAACTGGGAGTCCCAATGTCAGGTGACTTATGCAAATTAGTAGCTAGACAACTTGAAAATAAAATTCTAAAGGAATTCCTGCTGAATATTATACTTTACACCAGGTATATTGATGATATGATGATTATATGGAAATCTAAACCAAACAACACTAAGTTTTTAAAAGCTCTCAATAATAATTCATAAGGTCTGACTAAATCTAAAACAATGTAGTGACACAACATCCCATTATCTAGACATAGAAATTAGACTCCTAAATGGGTATGTTAATTTAGATGTTTGTAACCAAATCTGATTATCATCTGTTATTCATACCATGAATATCATATAAAATAGTGGTATTCAGATTTTTAAACAAAATAGCACTGCTCAGATACCACAAACATCTTATCAATGTTCAAGCATATAGAAAGAATAGCTGCAACATATGGTTACAGTAAAAAACTAATACAAAACCTGATGCACAGAATAAAAGATCAATTTAGGAACCATCCACATCTGAGAACATCAACACATGATTACTATATACATCCAATAGGCAAATAAGTATAGATTACAACCATTGACTCTCAGCCAATTACAAACAAATAGCTAAATATTTAGAAGCTAAACTTTGCTTTCATAGAAATCTCACAGTATACAAGTTACTACATAACAATAAGGATGATACAGACTACAACAATGCATCAGGCATATACTCTATCCCAATAACTAAACAAAGATCTAAACATCAACTTGCATACATAGATTCCACAAATATCCATATTTATTTTCTTTGAGCCATATCAAAATATCAAAGAAAAAAAATATGATACCAACAATGATAAACCAATAACTGTTTAGGCACAGTACACAACCAAACCCAATGTTTGGCAAAGTGAAGCTAAATTTATAAAACCAGTCTGATGAACATCATTTAAAAACACTTGAAACACTGGAAACTTACAAAGCAACATTAAAACAAAATCTAGCAACAAGTTGCTTAACTTTCCCAGCAAAAACATTTAAAATTGCATGTAGCAACATCTGTTATACTTTATTATAAAAAGGCAAAAAACTTAGTTTTGAAGGTAGGGATGAGTTTTATAAAAAATTGTAAATGCTAACAACAAGTAAAATCTTCATTAAGTCCAACCATACTCTAGGTATGACACATGACCTCCCTATATCCCCTCCTTAAACTTTTATCATCAAATTTAACAGCATCAATGCCCCCAATATCCAAACCGCCCTAAACAATTCCTGAAATTTTTGATAAGCATGGGAGTTATTAAAGTTAAAGAGAGTAAACAAAACTATGCCTCCCCCACACACAAACAAACACATACAGAAAAACCCCCTGAAGTGCATTTCTTGAAGTTTCAAGGTACCAAGTCCAAAAATGTCAAAATATTGAGGGGGTCATTTTTTTGACCAATTGCCATGCATATCTAACAAGAAAAATTAGATATAACAAGAGCTGGAAAAGTAAAAATGAAATCATTAACTATAAAGATTCTAATTCTATTTCCAGTGCCAGGAGGCCATTTTTCAATAACAAACAAGGGGCAACTTTATATTTAGAGAAATAATTAAGGCACAATGAGATAAAAGGCACAAGAAGATAATTATGAGATAATTAAGGCACAAGAAATAAAAGGCACCCTCTGTGGTTAATTATATTCAATAATAATTTTTCATTATCTTTAAGTTACACTTTGTATTTTAATAGTATATTTATTCTTATTATATGAATATTTTAAATTTAAACATTAACATCATAGAATGTATTTAAACATTCTGTAGTGGAATTTCAAAACATTGTATTTTTCAAATGCTAAACCTGAAGCAGGTTTAGCATTTGAAAATCAGGTTGTTTCATAAATTTGTTTTATATAAGATATAAACCTCTCACTGGAGAAATGTGTAATATTTATCGGGTATAGATTAAAGATAGAAAAAAGAATAAAATTCTCAAAACAGAAACCTGACAAAACAAAAATCATTTGATTCTGGTGTGACATCCAAATGGGAGAGTGAAAAAACAAAGAGGATAATTAGAAATAATAAAAAATTAAATAAATGATTAATTAAATTTTCTACGACATAGAAATCAGAGATCAAAAGGTCAAATGGGGAAAGGATGACAAAACCACACACTTCCTATTTTGTCCAATTTTGAAACCGATAAAGCCGATCAGATGATCATACAAAGTAACATTTATTACTAAGGTTGCAAGACAAACTCTGACCTTAGTCACCTCCAGCAATTAATTCAGTTTGTTCGACAGCTGTTATCAAATTTATGAGGTATCATTTATGACAACGAGTAATCATATTGTATAGAAAGAGGTAATAAATTTAAAGAAATGTTTGATTTCTGACAATTAATATAAACTAGCCTGGACACAAATCAAACTTAGAACAGGTTACATCATACATAGCATTAGTCAGCTCTCCCAAAAATGGGTATAAAAAGGGCTGGAACACAGTCCTCCGGGCAGACATAAACAGGGGACACCAGACTGATACTGCCATTCCGTCTGTCGCCACCCTTGCCTTCCCACCATAATTGCTGTCTCTCATAAAGGAAGTCTACTGGTCAACCCCGCCAATCCAGGAGCGTTTTATCGATGTCCTACACAACCAGATTCAGAACCAGAGGACCATAAGGTACGACATATACAGAATTGTAAACTCTCTCTTGGTTCTTTAGTTAAATAGTTCTATTAGTAGCAGTAATGCTATAGCCAAGTAGCAGTAACACATCCTTAGTATCTAAATTTAGATAACCTTATGTATTAGGCTTAGTGTATATTAAAGGTGTTATTTGTTGAACCTGTGGACCTGTCTATAATTCTTTACAGACACCTTGTCGACTTACTCACGCCTCCCCACTCGATAAAGTCCTCCTAGCCATCACCTTACAAGGAAGCTGGTAAGTGGGGACGAGTTCACAGCTCCACGCTTCCTCGGTTCACATTGGTTTACACAGATTTCATTGTATTAACAATAATAATAATAATGTATTTAGAACAAATATGTAATTGGCTGCAAGTTATAAGAAAACATGATAAATGATAAATACATTAATACATCATAGACTGATATATATTTATTTTTATCAAAGTAGATAAAATAAATACATATAAAATATTTATTTTATTATTAGCATTGTTTATATAAGTCAACATATTTTGATTTTACATCCAATTATATTAAAATATAAAAACTTACCTATCAGGATAAAGGACCAAAACGTGAAATTCAGTTAGAACGATACCTAATGGACATTTCTTTTGATTTTTATCTTCTTGCATGCTTATTTTTGTTTTATCCTTGTCTTCTTGAGTACTGATTTATTAAGGATTATACATTAAGCATTAAATATATTATTTTAAAATTAAAAAAAAACAAAAAGGATACAGTATCAGAGTTGATTCCGTAATCACCGAATCAACTCCCGCTTGACTGTCACAACTGATATTTCCATACAGAATTCCAGGTTCTGTTTATAATTTTTTTTAATAATGTAAATTGTTTAAATTTTATGAATAAAATGACTGTATTTACCTGTTAGCCAAGTAAAGTGTTTTGGAAGACCCCTGTGATTTGGATAATAAAATTGTAATTTACTATAATCTAAATTTCCAGGAATTTCTGTAAATCGTTCTGTAAACAGAAAAAAAAAAAATCATTATGAGATGAAAACATTGTACATTATTGTATATATTCATTTTAAATTAAAATTTACCAGGAATATCTGTATAATTATTGAAAATGTGCATCAATATAGGCATTTCTCCAGTGGTTGGTACGTTTCCCACAAATTGGTACAGACGACTGTAGGAATAGATCAGTTAAACAACTATAACCATTATAAGAAGTTATCAAAAGACAATTACTTGGGTGTTGTTGCTATAATAAAATATTTTTGTTCTGTAATCCTACTGGGTATTCTGTGAAATTCTAGACCAGTTATTTTTGTGGCATTCTTTTGTCCAATATCAAAAACCTGAAAAAGAATAATTAAAGAATTAGTACTAAAAGTAAACAATTGTTCATTCTGTTTAATATTAGATATTGAGTGTAAGTAGTTGTAATAATATACCTGCTTCCAATACTGTTCGGGGCTCTGATTCTGGAAAAAGAATTTCTCATCTGCAGATGTTAATTCTGTTTCAAATATTAAACCTAACAAACAAATACTTTATAATTATTAAACCTGGAATTCCAAAATTATGCCAAATTGATGAAATATTGTATATTTCAATTTCATATATTTAGAATAAAGAAAATATCAAAAATAAAAATGTTTATATTTAACTTTATTTGGTTAATAAATCTACTGATATTTAACTAGTTTTAATCAATTATACATTTGGTTTAAACACAACCAACAACAGAATTATCATATACAGTAGAGCATCGTTTATCCGAATCAATTGGGGACTGGGATTGTTCGGATAACTTATTTTTCAGATAACCGATTATGTATGAAAAAATATATTAACCTATCAAATGTTGAAATTTTTCTCCGTTGCGTGTTGCGTCACTTTGAATTTTCGTCGATGTTAAGACTAACGAAAACTTTTTAAAATAATAATCGTGGCTATTGTATCATTAAAAATTAATTTTTTATTTTGTACAAACAAAATAAATATATTGAAAAATATAAAAACAATAAAAAATTATACTTCAGAAGTTAATTTAGTATCAAAAACGTAAAATATTTGAGTAGCCCAAGACATAGCCAAAGATTGCAGCGCCACAGCACTAGCGAATATTTAAATTTGTCGACTGGAATGCTTTCTGATAAATGATGCTCTACTGTACTAGCATATATTTATTCAACAATTGAAACTTTGCAACAAGTAAAACTCCAGTGTGCATTTTTGACCAAAAACAAAAAAAACACTGTCTTCCTCAGCTGGTTTTAATTTACAACCCTTTTAACTGACACATAACACCATTAAACAATGATTATTTTTTATTATTTTCCATTTTTTAGAATATTACACTGGTATAAAACATGATCCTAAAATTGACATAGATATAAATAGATATATTACATAATAATTTTTCACAATTATGTTCCATCAATTTCTTTAATGTCTCTAAGTTTGCTTTACTTGCTGCTAGCATTCAAAGTACTTGGTCTTCAGGCTTGTTCCAATCTATGTGATTAGACCCACCATACTCAACCTTGTTTATTCTCAGGCCACATACACATGAAAACTATTACACGTGGGCCGCAACATAACAATTATAATATAAAACTTACATAATTTCTCACTTACCCTAGAAATTTAGTGTGACTGTCAGAATATATATTGCGAATATTTTTTCACAATTTCATTTAAATCAGACTTGTAACTGCTGCATGCTACTCATAAAATGGCATCCAGGTGTGAATCAGTAAACTGGTTTCTACATATGTTCTTTGCATATTTAATTTTTGAGTATGATGATTCACATAGATACGTTAATGCGAACAACATAAGTAAAATTTGAACACATTTTTTTACAGTCTTATATCATTTGAGCACTACTTTCCAGAAGTCAATGTAATTATTTTCTGCTCTGTTTTCTTTAAAAATAGCTTCCAGGTGTGTATTGTTCTTCATCTCAATGAATTCGTCAAATAGCTCTGCATAATTACATGCAAATATATCAGCCAGTTCTGATATTATTGCCAGTTCCAAGAGTCAGGGATTTTCAATGAGCAACAGCATATTTTTTATTTTTCTTAGATCATAAAATCTATGTTTAAATTCCTCAGATAACGCAGTTAAATAATTTGAAAAAATTGTATAGTTTTCTGGAGAAATATTAATACCATCCTGCTTAGCATTTGTCATGGTTGGAAAATTTCGCAGTATTTTGTTTTGTGTTTCTTGGTAATAAATGTTTAATTTTTCTTCAAAGGCAAATATTTTATTCACCATCTGTGAAATTATTTTATTTTTACTCTGTAAGCCAGTATTGAGACTGTTAAGCTTCTCTGTAATGTCGCACAGAAATGCTACAATACACCACCATTCATCATTTTGCAGTTCACTGTAAATTTTATTATTTTGCTGTAATAACAGCATTATTTCTTTTTGCAAAGAAAAAAAACTTTCCAGAACTTTTCCTCTGCTAAGCCAACATACAGAGGTATGTAAAAGAACATCATTGTATTGACTACACACTTCCTCTAAAAGACTTATATTTTCTGTGGTTCAGTTCTCATGCTCGGATATAATTCACTATATTTATGACAGTTTTCATCACAGTATCTACTTCAGGATTAACAATATGTGAAGCCAAGTTTTCCTGATAAATGATGCAATGAAATGTTATTAGATTTGTCAAATCATATTTGAATCAACTTCACTCTGATACCGGGGATAAAATACTAAATACGGAACCTGTTACCGATGTAAAAGGGCCTTTTCCCACTCGTCCACCACGCAAGTCCTGAACACCAAATTGAATTATATCAAGAGGATAGCAGCCAAGCACGGTTATCATGGTCTAACACACCGTCTAATTGAGCGACATCAATGCTCACAATACGCACCCACTAAGCGTACGAAGACCAATACTGACCAGGATGAACGTACACACCTCCCAGTCACCTTTAATCCATACGTTAAAGCAATATACGCTGAGATCGCCGGAAAACAACAATTACAAATAGCTAATAGAAGATGCCCAACAATCTACGACATCCTCAGAAATGGAAAAGGCAGTCCGGTTTGTAGCAGGCTTCCTGGCGTGTACTCTATCCCGCTGAAAGATAACAGATGTAACGAGAACCTTGTCTATATCGGCTCAACCAAGCAATCTTTAAACACCAGAGTACAAAAGCATCAAGCAGACCTTCGGCATGGGTAGTATACCACGGCCCTAACCACCTTTGCATCCGATCCCGATATAGAACTGGAGTTCGATAAAGCTGACATCATCGACGCTACGCACCACCTGGAACATCTAAAATGGCGGGAAACTATATCCATCTGCAAGGCTAACCACCTGACCACATGTATAAACCGGAAAGATGAGATTAATCTTTCTATAGTGTGGCAGGCCCTCATAAATGACAATCTATAAATATCAACATCAGCGCACGAATGCGCATGACCATCTTAATGATTTTTTGTTATGCGAGTTTCAGATTTTTCGTTTAAACATCTGCGTTCTATTTTTAGATTCGGTTTTTTATTTAAATATCTATGTTCCATTTTTCGAAGTGTTCCGTCGGAATTTTTTCTCTACTTGAAGAAGAGCTATCTCGACAGCTCGAAAACGTTGTGAAAGGAAGATTTTTTCATGCAAAATTACACCAGTAACAGGTTCTATATTTAGTATCAAATCATAATTCTGTTTCAGTAGAGAAATAAATCCATTTTCAGATCCAGTCATTGAAGGACAGCCATTGGTACACACACAAACTAATTTTTTTAATATCTATCTTGATCTGTTCTAGAAAATTGCAAATAGTATCGAGATAATCTTTGCCCCTGGTCTGGCCTTTCATTGGAAGGAATTTCAAAAAAATCTTTGCAAATTGAATTTTGTTCTGTACAATATCTAACAAAACCGAGCATTGTGATATCACTGCAATATCCATGCTAAAGTCAAAAGCTAAAATAAAAAACTTACAGCTTTTCAAGTCTTCAATTACCTTATCACAAATATGGTTTGCAATATCTTCAATACGTCTAACACAGTTATAACTTCTAAAACACAGGGAGAATCTGAAAGCTGGATTTTGTTTATTTCCGAAATTATTTGATTTTTGTTACTGAATTTATCAAACAGTACATTGGAAGTGCTTAAAAAACATTCCTTCACAATTTCAGCATCAGTAAACAGTTTCATGTTTACCAAGTATATAACAAATTTCATGCAATGCCTTTGTTACAGCTGCATCTTGTACTACTGCCACAGACATAATATTTTGTTGATTTTACAGTGACTTTAAAAATAGCCAATTTCTCGTGTCTTATGAGAGATCCCGGAAGAAAAGTATCATTGAATGATTTATGTTTAGTGTTAAAATGACGAGCAATATTACATTTTTTTAATATAACACTTTCACGACAAATCAAACAAATTGCCAAACCGTGTTTGTTTTGCACTACAAAATAGTCAGCTTCCCATTTGTCTTGAAACAATCTATTTTTGTCAGACATTTTCCGTTTGTATTTGGAAGACACTCCTGACATGGTTGTTAATAATTATAAATTACAGTTTCTTAAATAAAATGGTCAGTAATTCAATGTGATTTATTGTTTACTCAATTATAACTCTTAAGGTATTTTAACAATTACAGAGTCACATGACACAAGCAAAACAAACAAGTTATGACCTGTTATGACTTACGACTTTAACCTATTTGATGTTGAAATTCTTGATGCCATGTTGAATTTTCGTCAATGTTAGGCCTAATGAAAATTACAAGTATTTTTTTAAAATAATAATCGTGACTATTTTATCATCCGAAATTATTTTTTTATTTTTCACAAACAAAATAGATATATTAATAAATATAAAAACAAAAAATTATTTCTAAAGTTCATTTTAATATAAAAATTATGACACAGAGCGACATCTAGTATCAAAAATGTTCCGATGCAAACATGAATACATTCAGGGTCAACAAATGAGGTCAACACGAAAATATTCAGGAACAACACAGGATAGGTATCGCGTGTAGGTGCTATAGGTCTCAGTCAATTACTAAGTCTAGCTCTACTTTTACCGTCCCTTGCGGATTACCCCCTGATGGCCACCATGTGTTCACAATGCTTGGACATCTGGTAACAACTTTCTAAGGACAAAAAGGACTTAGTGGTGTGGGTGGAGTGACCAAATCTATTTTTTGCCACAAAAATTTCAAAATTCATATTTTAACTGCATTATTTACAGGTCACATCTGGGCCACTCACAAAAGCTCAGCAAGCAGCAGGTTGGGTATGGTGGGATTAGACCTTCTATGGAAGTCATCTGTATAGGGGCACTCAAAAACGTAGTGCCTCGTGTCACCACTCAGACAACCACAGGAGCAGCAACTATCTCCAAGGGAAAACTTCCTGTATTCTGTAAGGACCTGGGTCAGCATGCAATTACAGCTGATTGTAGTTCAGCCAACTTCAGGCACAAAGGCATAGGTCAACATACCTACTGTACTGAGGATCCGTGCTCTTGCTAGTATGTCATCAATCATTGCAGTAGAGTCCCTTTTATGTAACTTGCTGGAGGTTCTACCTTCTCTGTTACAAATGGGCCCTTGGCTGCAATATGTGGCATACCACTTTTCAAAATTAAAACATTCTTTACAAGTATCATTCTACATTCAAAAGATTATAAAACCTGAAGATGAGGGCTTAAGGCTACTAAAAATATTTGTTCAACATCATAAATATTTCACTTTGCTGCTGGAATTTGGGGTGTATTATGTAAGTTTAAAGTAATATACAAAAAAGTATAAATCAATAATATAAAAATTAATTCTATGCTAATCTGTTGTGCAAAGCTAAATGATAATGGAATATGTCACAAAAAGTTAAAAAAAAATCTATAAAATAGTATACATTAAAATTGTATAAATAAATAATATCTTCTTTCTCAGCTGTAATTTCTTAGAAGTAAAATTTTGAATCATTTTAACTTTTTTGAGTATTTATTAATTTATTCTTGCCATAATTAAGTTCTGTTCTGATAACAAGAATGAGCAAACTTTATTCTCAAATGAAGGGATATACCTTAATTACAGGTTTAACTATAATATCTACAAGCAAACCTGTTCTGCAATACATTGTTATCATAAATGAAGTATCAGGGAATAAAGTACCAATCCATACTTTACATGACTAAAAGGTCTGGATTTGAATCTGGTTCCTTCATAGCAATAAGTGATAACCATATCATACAGTGGTTTGTCGATGAAGTTTTGCTACTTATATAAACTATAGAACTTTAAGATAAAAAGATTCAACAAACTTCACAAATTTAAGAAGACAACCAACTATTGGTACAATTCCTTAAAAGTTGTAAGTTGAATCTATTATTCAAAACCAATCTTATATTATCTTTGATGATTTAATAATATAATTTTCACTTAATAAAAATTTTCAAGAATTTTAAATCTTCCATTAGTTGATCTTAATTATAAAATTATACATATATTTTATTATGTTAACTATTAATTTAATTTATATTTGTACTATTTTTTTTTATCATGTCTTGTAAAGGTTTTACCATTTTTATAATAGTTCTTTTGTTCATTTTTTTGTTTTATTTATTTATTTTTGTATTACGGTTTTAACTTTGAGGAAATTGTTGTTATTGTTAATTGTGGAGAGTTAACTTTGCCTTTATGCATTACCTAGTGTGTAAAATAAATAATTATATGTTCTCAGAAGACTTAGATTTAGAGATAAAAAGTTAAACTGAAAATTTAAGTAGTTTTTTTTTTACTTCTACTTGATACACAAGAAATGTATTAGAAATAACTGGATATAGAAAATATTTGATAAAATATGTGAATTCAAGGAAGAAATGTAAATTTTAAATATTTTATAAGTATACAGTTTATACCTTTAGTTGTTCCAACTAGAATGTTGCTACTTGTGCTTTCATTAGAATTCAGAAAATTCCAGCCGACTGCACTAATCACGTGACCCTAAAAAAATACTTATATTTATAGACAAATGTCAAACTGTAACTTATTCAAAGTTAATTTATAGTCAACTCACCTTCATCTTACTGGCCTGATAAACTTTGTGAGAGCCATTGTAATAATAGAGATTATCCAGCGGACCTAGATTTTCCGAACTATAGAGACTTATTAGTAGATGTTTTCCATTGGGATCTAGATACATGTTATATATTCGACTCTGGTAATAATTCTTATCACCTAAGCTTCTAGATAATTCTATCTCTAAATGAGAAAAATTCTTTATATCATTGATTTTCAAAATAATTCCAGAATATCTTCAGATATTTATACCTTCGGGTTGTTGTGGCTTCTTTAGATCTATCCATAAGAGAACTTTGTTTTTCATAGCAATTACAGCTTTTTGATTGCATACTACAAAGTGAGTAATCGACTCGACTGGACTGAGGGGAGAAAAGGTTTTGTTTAGTTTTAATTAATAATATTATCATTATAATAAGCACTTCTAGACATATCAATAACCAACAAAAATGGATATATATATACTTAAAAAAAACATAAGATATATATATATATATATATATCTTATGTTTTTTTTAAGTATATATATAAAATCTTCATTTAGAGATTGCTCCAAACAACCCATATTCTGAATAGACTGATAAAAAAAAATCTGAAAGAAATGGAAAGCTTAAAAAATTGGGTAAAAAACAAGTTTGATTACAAGTAACGCATGGCAGAACTCTTAGGTACAGCCAATCAGAATGAATGGAACCATGGAAGTATTTGTATAAAAGTAAACAGTGTATTCAGTACGTTATGTTCGATAAAGCTGGGAATTCTCAGTCTGGATTTAACCATATTAGTATTAGGGGTAAAAGGAAGGTAGAAGAGTTTATTTAAAATAATAAAATATTTTATCTAATTTTTTAAAAATTTTTTGTAAATGGGATGAGGCAGCCATAGCCCATATTTGCAAAATAGATGGATGTGTTTGAGGAAATAGTTTTGCAAAAATGTCAAAGTATTCCATAATGAATAGCAAGAGATTTAATAATCTTATCAATGTGTCCTTTGAAAGTAAGTTTACAATCAAAAATGATTCAGAGGTCATTATAAGAATTAACATATTTGATAGGATTACTGTATTGTAAATGTAAAATGTGGGCAACTGATGATTATGAATAAGTGAAAACAACATGATTACAGTTTTTTGTATATTAATTTTTAAATTAACATTTTTGATAAGGGAAGATAAATGGAGTAGATCAGAGTGAAGTACAGTACATGTGGGTCACAGTTAATCAATTTAATATTGTCAGCATAAGATAATACACAAAATGCAATATGACCAAGTATGTTGTTTAAATAAGACAAACAAAATAGGCTGCTTAAAGTGAAACCTTGCATTTTCTATAAGGGAGAGAAATCCAAAAATTTGAAATTGCCAAGTTTAATTTTACAAGTATGAAGGAGGTAGTAAATAGCGAGGTTGCGGCCGATGTTTACAACGCGAAAACGTGTACATTGGATGTTCATCGCCACCTTCCTGTGAGCCTAGAAGTTTAACAATGGCATTTGGAATGTCGAGCGTGATTCTACTGACGTTCCAAATGACATTGTTAAACTTCTAGGCTCACAGGAAGGCGGCGATGAACGTCCGACGTACACGTTTTCGCGCTGTAAACGTGTACGTCGTAATAATAGAGAGGTTGCGGGCGACCTCTCTATTATTATGCCAGGATTGATAAGCAGGATCAATTTTGAAGTGATCTCTGAGAATTAAGAGGAGATTGGAACAACAGAATCAAAGGCTTGGCTAATATGTATATAAATTATGAAAACACATTGCTTTCTTTTAAAATTTTTAAAGATTATTGATATAGTTTCCAAAAGATTGGTGGTGGTGGAATGATGCTGTAGGCCACAGTATTAATGGTATTAATTTAGAAGAAATTGTAGAATATAGTCTATGGTATAAACAAATTTTGAAAACTTTCATCATAGCAGATAAATGGAAATGGGACGGAAAGAGTTTTTGTCTTTTTTTAGGTATAGCTATAATGTTGGAAGAGAGCCATTGTTTGGGGACAAAACTATTTTGAACAAAGATGGAAAATAATCTGAAAAGGATGATATTGGTTTTAAGGATTTATAAAAAAAATAGCAGGAATTAGATCTGGGCTATTATAATTATTTAATTAAGATATCTATGGCATTAAGAACTTCATTAAAGGAGAACGAAAGCTTATATGAATAAAAGTGAAGGAATAATGGAGAAAATATGACATTAGGAAGAATTATGGTAGGTCTTTTTAAAATTATTGTACATATTATAAACATTATCAACTTGAACAAGAATTAATTTACTTGGTATTCTTTTAGAAAAATGTGGTATAAAAGATCAAAAAGTGTGAGAGTCAGATGAAAAAGATCCTGTTACCTTATTAAAATAGTTTTGAAAAGAAGTATGGCATTCACAATATTGCTTCTTTTGGATGATATGGTATATGTAAAGATCATGGGGGTTACTGGACTTTCTCCATTTGTTCTAGTGTTTTCAAAATAAATTACATAGTTATTTTTAGATGGTAAGTAAACCATTTTTGTGATGAAATACTGATTTTACCATATTTTAAATATTTATGTATAGTAGATAAAAGAATTTTATATCAGACTTTGCATTAATAGTGATATCATTAGATTTTAGATAAGACCAATTCATGGAACAAGATGGGTAGTGACTTTTTTCCAGTTAATTCAGGTCCAAAAGAGTATATTAAGGAATCACTTCGTAGCACAATTTAAACAGAAAGAAATTTCAAGGCAAATAGGTATGTAGTCAGAGAGAAAATCATTAGTCAGATAGGTAATTTTATTAGTTGAGTAGGCATTTTAAACAAAACAGGTTTCTTCTGTTTTAGATGTTTTTTTGTTTAAAATATATTGATTTTTCGTTATTGGTGTCTAGGTGTGCTTATTACAGGAAATCCTCATTATTTCAAATTTCAAGGGACAAAATAATCTTGACTTTGAATTATTCAACATTTACATATTTCTATACAATACACTGAATGCCACATAATTGACATAATTTATTAAGGAAATGAAATACAGCTACATATACAGAATGCTATTTTCATTAATAATAAATTTCATTAATAATAATAAATAATAATAATATGAATAAACTGCAGGTAAATAGTATATGTCCAGTATAAACCTCATAGATTGCCAGATAGGTTTTATACAAAGTAAAGCAGAATTCCTCGAAATTCAGCCACAATTATTTTTAAAATGTAATAAGTCACCCAAATATATTAGCCTAGAGCCTACAAATATTTCAATCTGCTACTCGTAACCCAATCTTGCAATCCCAAACTCAAGCCATATTTTATGAAATAAAATATGAACTCAGGGAAAAAAAAGGGTAATCCATTTGTAACGTGATACCAAAAAATGTATTACTGTAAAAGAAAAGTCATATTTACCAGATTAAGGTTGTTCTTGGTCTATTGTTCTCTTATAATATGAAGGTAATTCAATCTAAATGAATGAGTTAACATTTGAATATCAAAGTTTGGAAAGAATTTTCACTTGGAAGTTCAAAGTAGCTTTATTTCAAACTAATCAAATTTCTTAACATGTGAATCTCTATATCCCAGGCCGGGACAAAAGTACAGCCACGAACAAATGGGATTTTGAATTATCTGAGTTCAAATTAATGAGAATTTCCTGTATTATGTTTTACCAATATTGTGGTAGTGATTGTAATATTAATATCTATTCACATAACTATAACAAACATCACAAAGTGTTTATAAAAATCTTAAACCAATCCAAGTTTGACTGTATATCACATGCAAGTGCACAGTTTTGAATATGAATAAATGAGCAATGATTTTTGTTCTTATATCAAAGAAATATCTACAATTTAACACTTTCAGATTGAATACCATTTAAAATAAGTTTAGTTTTAGAATAACAAAATTGTAACTTATTCAAAGTTAAAAACTGGTAACTATTAATACATGAATTCAAACTACTGATCTTTGATAAAATGGCCAAATGTGAAATAATGTAATGGCTGCCAAAGAATCTAAATATTAGTTTTAAAGCATTATTAAAGCAATAATAATAATCAGCCATTGATAATTTTAATAATTAGATAAATATTAAATAAATTTAGAAAAATCAAGAAAATATTGGCATAAAATAAAATTTAAACCAACAATTCTAAAAATTAATTAAAAATAAATAAATCTTTTAAACTAGTCATCAAAAATATGCAATAACAATGAACTATAATTTCCTATGGACAATCTCTAGATTATCTGTAATTAAAAGTCAATTTGAAAGCTGGTGCAGCTTACGTAATAATGTGGATTATATATTGATTTTAACTTGCTATTATGAACCCATTCAACAGCTTTTCTTTGTATAAAACAGTCAGGTTGAACCCATGGCCTTTGAGACCTTAATATGCAGCCCATGGGACTTTGGCAACATTTTATTTTCCCATTTTTTGCTCTTACCATTATGCAATCCTAATTAAAACAATATTTGCAATGAAGAACACTCAAACTAAACTCAACTAGTACAAATATGAAAAGAAAATATGTATTACTAGTCTGCATATCATTAGCATATATTATTTTAGTACCTGATGTATTGGACGCTATGAAGTATATTGATATTTGGCAAGCTTGAAGCCTGTAACTGTAATAAAAAATGCATGCATGCACCAGAAACTACAAAGTTTATTTCCAACCTGCATCATTCTCTTTGCTCAGTACAAACTTCTTGTCCTTGTCTGAAAATAAAAGACTCAAGATAGCCTTGGCGAGGAAGTGTGTTACTGCTCAGTAGTCCATATGATGTTTTGGCTCACCAAATGCTTGTTTTGCCGCTATAAGCTTCATAATTACTAGTAACTCCATTTGTAAATACATGGCTGCTGCCTGGCAAGATTTGAGTGCTATTAATGAGGCCGGGACCAACTGGGAAAGATTGGTGTTGGTAGAGGGGATATATTTAGGTCCCCGTTGTAAGTTTCTATGCACTACAGCAGGCACGTCTTCATCTGTATAATTATAATATGGAATGTTCATTACCATCTTGCATTGTCTACATGACAAACATACTAAACACTGGAACTTGCTGTCCAATTTCTTTTGTAGCACTTGCATAGAATTGGATGCTATACTGTGTATTTTACCCAACTGATAATAGAGCATAGATAGGTATATACCCACCATGGGCAAATGCAGCTCTTTTTGAGTTTCATGCGGCTCTTGATGAAAGTGTTAATTTCTGCTTTTTATTATTATTTTTACAATTTTATTTCCACAATTTTGGGAAAATATATTTATTAAAAAAATTCAATATTTGTTTTATATTATATTTATATTATATAATAAAATCACAGTACAGAACTGCAATACAGAATAAAAAAGTACAGAACTGCGGCTCCCATGCATTTTGCAAAACCTACATTTCGGCTCCCATTGAACTCTTGCTTGCCCACGCCTGGTATATACACATACTTTGGTAAATTGAAAGTGCATCACATAGAGCTTGAGTTCAGCTTCTGCAAGGTACTTTTGTTTGTTCCTAATCAGCTTTGCAAGGAGAGATTTCTCCACATTTGGAAGTGTCCCTCGTTAGACACAGTGGAAATGCCTTATACTTAAACAAGACGCACTTAGGCACAACCTTTTGCGTTCTGTACATCTAAAGAAACTGCAGTTGGACAAGTAGTGGCTTGTTCTTAATGGTTTTATCAAAAGTTTTAATTTGAATAATATGCATTCTGAGTAATATGGCACCTCATATCTCATATCATCCCAGCAGATGTTTTCCATGCTTCATGATATGTGGATACCGCCATTGCTGCCTTCATTAGAAGTGCCTTCTTACTGCCATCATCGGTAGCACTGGTAAGTATTGAATTAAAAACCATTAGTTTGGAGGTACATACTGCTGGTTTCTCAAGTGCTAAGTTCATGCATGTGCTTAACATGGTAAGAAAATTTCTATTTCCAAGTACCACACTGTGTAATAAGAGGAAAGTTTCTGTAGTCCAACTGTCATTGCCATACTTCAGACTCCTTTCCATATGCATTTGCCGTATTTTTAGGCAACATACCTTTTCCTGCCCCTATCCCCACTACCAAGTTTACGCAAGCTCATCTGCAACGATCGGGAGAAATTCTCCACCTTTGAGAAATCGAGAGTCTATGCTGTACCACTGGAGAATCTCGCAATGGGAATGAATATGAAGTACATTGGGGCCACAACAAGAATGCTTGCTAGCTGCCTAGCAGAACACTAAGATGATGAAGTGAAGGGAAGGCACACCACAGAACGTGTAAAAAAGGTTCTTGAGCGGGGTTACAACTCATTACGAACCCAAGTAACAATGCTCAGATGATGCAGTAATCGAATATTTGTCTTTATATGAGAATCCCTTCTCACAGCAACCTCAGAAGCTTGCAATACTCCCACTCTCGACTGCCCAATGTATGGGTCATGCTGTATAAGCAGTTAAACAACGATTCTCATCCACTGTCACATTGCTAATGTGGGTCTGCATCCATGCATGTGCAGCTTTGCAGCATACCTATAACATTGCATGCAGAACTTCAAACACATTTGAAAATTAGTGGCTTGTTCTTAATGGTTTTATCAAAAGTTTTAATTCGAATAATATGCATTCTGTTCTTTTCCATCAGAATATTTCTGTTAGATCTTTTTAAAAATCTTTATTTGACTGACGACGACAAATATAAATTTATTGAAAACACTTGCAATAAAAAGCACTAATAATGCTGAACTCAGTGAACTTTTCATCCTGCTATATAATATTTGGCATGAGTATCAATCTATAGCAGGGCTTCCCAAACTGTGTGTTGTGACCAACAAGGTGGCCAACAGTTTTTGCCCCCAGGCCAAATTGGAAAGAAAACTTTTTTCATGGGCCGAACCAGAGGCTGCCATAGTAAGATTTTGAGCTGGTATGAGATCTCATTGTGGTGTCTTCCTGTACAGACTAAATTGTAGAAAGAGATTATAGAGATTACAGATACATTTTTCACATTATCATGCTTTATCAACATTCTACACTGTATTTAAGAGATTTGTAATGGAGGGTTAACTCTAAATGCATAGTAAGTTGTTGACCTTTTTTTTTTTTAGGCGTCAGAATTTTTCATTGAGCTATCCGGACTTCAGTAACTAATGTTGAAAGATTAATCGCGGACTGCATAAATTCATTAAACGGGCAATATGTTGGACATGCCTGCCCTAGGGCATCGTGGTGCTATCATAGGGGAGTTGTGAGACGATACCTACAGGTCGCCTGCATGTGACGTATTGAGTGAGTGCACGGCACATGCATCTCATCACTCCACTCCTCCAATTTCCCGCCCTTTCGTTCAGTCTTTCGTTTATATCGATTACAAGCATTGATGGATCAGTGTTTTGATTTCAAGTGTGTCGTATTTAAATTATGCATTGTAAAATGGATAACTTTATTCAAATAAATAGAAAACATGTTGAAAACTCAGGAAAAAGTACAAAGGAAACTGTAGAAAAACGAAAAAAGTACAGAAAATATGACAACCAATATTTAGATTTTGGTTTTACCTATGTTAGCAAGGGAAATGTGGAACTACCCCAATGTGTTGTTTGTCATAAGATGCTGGCAGCTGAAAGTATGCTTCCTAATAATTTGAAACATCATTTAGAAACAACTCACAGTAATTTACAAGGAAAACCACAAGATTTTTTTGCAAGAAAATTGCAAGATTTTTTTGCAAGAAAATTGCAAGAACTGAAACATCAGTCGACATCCTTGTTTTCCAGAGCATCTATTCCCTCCAAAGCACTGCTTGCCTCTCCCCATATTGCAAAATGCAAGAAACCACACACAATTGCTGAAGATCTTATTTTACCTGCAATGATTAATATGGTATCAGTGATGATTGAAAAATTGGCGGCTAAAGAAATAAAAAATATTCCTCTTTCTAACAATACGATTAGTCGTCACATTCATGACATAGCTGAAGACATTAATGAGCAAATTGTGGAAAAACTTTCTGGTTTATTTGCCATTCAACTGGATGAAGTGACAAACAGCGATAATGATGCTCAATTAACTTGTTACATGCGGTACATGGAAGAAGCAAATGTATGCGATGATTTGTTATTTTGCAAAGAAATGACTGATACCGGGAAGGCTAGTGATTTGTTTGCGATCATAGATTCGTACATGGAAGAAAATAACATTCAATGGGAGAACTGTGTCGATGCATGTACGTATGGAGCTCGTACAATGTCAGGGCAGTATGGAAGACTTGAAGCTCTCATTAAAATCAAGGCACCAAATGCAAAATGGACACATTGCGTCATACATAGGGAGGACCTGGCTACAAAAAATATTTCACCTGATGAACTTCCTATCTACCACTGGAGGAAATATAATTCTCTCTACTTGAACATAAACCTTCTAACTCCCCAGTATTACTCTTTTTGGCAAACGTTTTCGACCCTACCAGGGTCTGAATGGAAGGACACCATAGCAGAGCTGGAACATATCCAGGGAATGGCAACACAGCATGAGTACGGTAAGAACTTGGTATATAATATCGCAAGAGCATATATACAGAGAAGAGAAAGCAATACTCCGGACATCCCAGATGTACCCCTTGACGGAAACAGTAAAAGAAAAATAGTAGAGTACAACCACCATCTGGCCAATATATACAGAGAAATCTCTTCCCGCACTAATAATAAGGTAACGTACAGCAGGCCAAGATCCATTTATAGCTTACTACGCAATGGGAAGGATACGCTAGACTTGAAATGCGCACCGGGAGTATATTCTATACCCATTTGGGATGACAGATTTAATAATAAATTGGTATATGTGGGATCAACCAAACGCTCCCTTCGCAAACGTCTCCAGGAGCATAAATATGATATAGATAATAATAAACACACCACCACCCTTTCAACCGTGGCCACAGAACCTGGAATAAGGGTGGATCTACAGAATGCCCGTATGGTAAGACTATCACAGCGTACGGACCAACTAAGAATTATGGAGACCTTAGAGATTTATAAAGCAGGATTAAACAACACATGTATTAACTCCAAAGACGCAGTTAATATCTCTAAAGCATGGAAATTTTGTTATGAAGAAACACCCCACACATAATTGAGTACAATGACGTTTATTACAAGCGCAATTTACGCAAGCTTTAACGTCATCGAGAAAGAACGTGGTGTTCTATATTTTTGATATAAACGTTGACATTCTAGGATTTGAATCGCATTTAATCCATTACTGTTCGATTTTGCAATATTTGAATTTATTAAAACGGTAGCCTGAAGAAGACCCTGGTAGGGTCGAAAACGTTTGCCAAAAAGAGTAATACTGGGGAGTTAGAAGGTTTATGTTCAAGTAGAGAGAATTATATTTCACCTGAATTAAATCTTGTGATTGATATAATTATTAAAGTGGTCTTCTTCTTCTTGGTGCCATATCAGATTCCTGACGTTGGCGACACCTGGCGTAGGTTTGTAATCCGCCAAGGTGTATACTAGGGAAAGTTACTACCCAGAGTGGTTTCCCGTTGCCTTCTCTGGGGCGCGATATTACGCAAGGGGAACTAATGCCTTCCGGGAGGACTTTTATGGGGAACTGGCCTCCTATTTAGTCATTATTGGCAAGGAGAAAACCCGGAAAACTCCAAGCAGCCAGCCTGTCCGATCGCGGCACGAACCCACGACCGAACTCCCAGTGTTTAGACCACTCGGCCACTGGTGGGCATTAAAGTGGTAAACTATAAAAACAAGACCCATGAAGGCAAGATTTTTCTGAAAGCTTTGTGAAGCTTTGGGTGCTGAGCATACATCTTTACTTTATTACTGTAACTCTTGTTGGTTGTCGAGAAGTAAATACTCTCATGTGTATATGAATTAAAAATGAGTTGCACATGTATTTATTGATAGAATCACATCATGACACAGAAAAGTTTAAAGTTACTGACTTCTTAATAAAAGTGGTGTATCTTTGCAACATATTTGAGAAATTGAATGTCCTTAATAAATTGCTGCAGGGAAACGAAATGAATATACTGCAACTGACTAATAAAATTGCAGTGTTTAAAAAGAAGTTGCTGTTGTGGAAAAGAAAAATAGAAGAGAAGCAAGGAAATACTGACTTTTTCCTGTTTTAAATGGCTCTCTGCAAGAAAAATCTATTCAAAATCTGGAGCCAAGTTTGCAATCGATATTTATCCAACACTTATCAACACTAAGCACCCATTTTGATACATATTTTCCAAAGAATCTAGATCAATATGACTGGATTAGAGATCCATTCCAACCAACCCCACCCCCATCTACACTTTCAACAGTCGAGGATAAAGCTGTTAGAACTATCTTGTGATACGAGCCTAAAACTACAGTCGACCCCCTTGTAAGATCATTGATTATTCCGTTTTATATGAATTCCATGTTGTACAAGTCACTTAAATTTTACAAATACGTGAGCCGTTCACAGCCCGGTACACGTATTTGTAAAATCTAAGTGACTCGTACAACATGGAATTCATATAAAACAGAATAATCAATGATCTTATACGGGGGTCGACTGTACGATTTGATAAAGACAAACTATTTCAATTTTGGAGCAATGTATCCCAAGAATATCCTACTATCAGTACTACAGCTTTAAAGGTTCTTTTACCGTTTACTACGATGTACTTGTGTGAAACTGGCTTTTCTACAGTTGCAGTAATCAAGTTGAAATACAGGTCACAAATAAATTTAGAAAAAGAAATGAGAGTAGCGATTTCAAAACTTCAACCCCGATTTGAGAAGTTATGCTCAGAAAAGCAAGCTCATCCTTCTCATTAATTGTACTGTTATGTTTTCTAATAAATAATAATTATTAAGATTCTATATTCTTTGGAGTTTTCTTTGAATAAAAATGTAATTTTAATATCTGCTAGAGCTACACGCAGGTATCTTCTTTTAGAAGGACATCACAAAAAAATTACAGCCTGTAAAAGGAGTCACAGTATAAAAAAATTGGGAACTCATGATCTATAGTACAGTATATATTATTTATAAAAACAGAACTGTTTTTTTAACGAAAACAACTGTCAGACAGAGGATGACTTACAGCTTGTGATTTTCTAATACAGATCTGAACATAGAACCAATCCTTTTCTCTTTGCAAGTGTATACTCACATTGAATTCTATGATGTAAAGATTTTTAATAGTATTTTCCATTAAATAAATATTTATACCCATATGCATAAATAAAACCATTGTTTCATAAAATTGTGTGTTTTATTCAGACCTCTAATAAGGTACAAACATAAGTACAAGTTCAAGAAAGAATTTCATTTTAACTACATTGACAATTAAAAAATCATCTACTGTCTATTCAGGCATCGCGACAAAATTTTACACAAAATGGGAGGGTTGAAAATGAAAATAGTTTGCGCACCACCAGTCTAAAGTACAAGTAATTGAAAAACATTTTTACCTTCCAATGTTGTATTATTTCCTCTCTTATAATGAGACACACACTCTTCAATCTTTGTGCCTTTGTCCACTTTTTGCATGATTGGTCACCTCCATTCCAACTACACACAGACCACTGCTGAGCAAAAAATCTCCAGCCCTACCTACTTGTACTCCACATTTATAAGCTCTTTTGACCAATCATGAAGTTGGAAACAGCCATCAGCCCATTTTATCCTCCCACATAGAGTGCACTAATTCAAACATTTCTCTGTCTCTTAAGGTAGTGGCTGACTCATGTCCAACAGAAAACAACTATGTCTGGTCCGAAACAATAGATAATGTTAGTTGACCATGCTAATGACAACATATGGTAGAATCCTGACAGATTCATAAAACATACAAGAAACTAAAACCAAATTCATATTCAATGGTTAAATGGCAAAAGCAATTAAGGCATGTGCATGGCAATTCGGCACAAATCAAGTTTAAGTTGGACCTGTTTTTTTCTTTTTTCAGGTTTGATTCTTTCTACAATGTGGGCACAAGGAAGACCTTTTTCTGTGCCCTTCATGAGTTTGGCCTGACTGTCAATGAAGATGAGGATTTGACAAATCTATCTGAAATAGACCATCTGTGAAAAATTCCTTAAGTTGTCCACCTGAGTTTGATCCTGGATTCCCAAAAGTGGTAGACTAATACCTTAAATGCCTGGGCCATCAGATTATCCAAAGTTGGCTCTCTCTGGAAATACTTAGGGATGGTCTGACAAGGTCTTGTGTCTCCCCATCTAACACTCACTAAGATCTGGCAAATTCTTGACAGGTCTCAAAAATAAAGAGCCATCTTTATTGAAGCAAGCAGCCACAGAAAAGAGAAACTGATATAGCTAAACTATCATTAGTTTTTTTGTTTGATAATATTGACTATTAAAATATATATTAACTGGCTTTCTTCAATTTCAAATTATTTAGAATTTTATGAACCAATATCAAATGTAAAATTTGTTTTGAAACATATGTAATGACACAAACAAAAGTATAAATATGGAGGCTGTTCAAGATAAGAGTTGCATGAATATTTTTTGTTAGGTTAAACTCACCTGACTTAAATATTATTGTGGTCTTTTTCAAAGTATTTCCCATTGAAAGCAATGCACTTACCCAATGCCACTACCATTCATCATTTTCTGCTTCTTTAAAACTGCATCCATTGCTTTTAGAATTTCTGCTGTGGAGTTAAATGCATGATCTCACTTTTTTCCCAGGGTTGAGAACAGGAAAAAGTCACACAAAGCCAAATCCAAAGTATATAATAAATGTGAAACAGTTATGATTTATTTTCTAGCCAAGAAGGTTGACATACTGTGTGCTATCTACAGACAGGAATTGTCATGGTGCAATTTCCACCCCAGTGCATAAAGATGTGGACACTTTCTGGATCATTACTGGTTTCATCATCTGCTTGTTTCAAACATACTGTAGACTTTCACATTAATTTTCCCAAACAAATCAAAATTTTTAAACCATGTGTAGTTCCATTAAAATTTCCACGGTTGTATAGGCAACTGTAGGCAGATATCACTTTCCCACATTTTTGCACAGCAGAAATCAACAATAGGATGCAGAATTGTCCCATTTCAATGGATACTGGGAAGGCCATCTACAGAGTTACAGCTCATTCAATTATGTTATTCTTTAAACCCAGAAAAACCCTGCAAGTCTTTCTCAAACAACCTCATATAAAAGCAGTTTTTCAAGTTATAGTCTTTCTCAATTACACAAATTATAGAAACTATAAATCTTTAAATGCATAACTTCTATTGTTTATTATTGTAATCTAGATATAAATTTACAAAAAACAACATTAATAGAAATTAATACTTGAAATTAATTTTTTCTTTAATAAAAATTGGTGACTGGTCTTCTAATCTTGCATTGATGAATCCAGCAGTAGTCTAAAAAATAATTTAAAATTAATAATAATTAAAAACAATTAATATAAGACAATTAACATATTAAAAAACAATTAATATATTAATGTTATCATTACATAGACCAGAGATGATGAACAATGGCACANAATTTTTAAATTTTAATTATAAGCAAGTTAACATTGGTTAAACTATCGGATTACCTGTTGATTTTCGAAAATATAACTACAGAATATTTATTACAAGCATGATCAATCTTGCCAGTTTTTAAGTGCTAAATTTGCCAAAATCAGTGATATTTGTTACCCAATATCATTTCAGTTAACTAATTATTAAACTATGTATCGAAGTTGCGGAAAAAAACGGAAGAGAGAGGGAAAATATGCTTGCAGTACAGTACATTCAAGGAAAATCGTAACAACAAATATAAAAAGCTTGTGCCAACAACAAGTCAGCGCCAGTATTTTACTGTAAACGTCGGGTAACTATTTATAATTTTTTATGTTTTAAACTGAAAAACGATTAAATTACAGATTTTTACTGATCTGTTTAGCTATTTTGAAGTGAACATTCTAATAAATTACGATTTCAACTTTTAAAAGTTTGCAAACAAATTTTTAATTAGTTATTTTTTATTCTAATAAACAATTTCATCTTTTTATAATCGCTGAATTACTAAAATTAAAAATTAAACACTATTACATAAAAGTAGTTTATCCTGTTATTAATTAACTCCCTTGCTACCCACTAATTTTTAATATTAATGTAATTAAACATAAAAAATATTTAAAACTGGGAAAAAAACGAAAGAAATGCGTTAATTTTGAAGAAAAAGCTTCAAACTTTATTTTCCATTGTCTCGCCTTTCTGTGAAATCTGACACCGATGAGTCATTGTGTTTACAGCTGGATGACCTGGAGAACAGCTGGTGTTGGATTTCCCGGGACATTCTCATAGAAGTCTCGGGAGGAGAAGGGTTTAAAGTAGAGTGAATACTAGCTGGCCGTATATTTTTAAATATTTTTCAAAAATTACGTTTTTTTATTGCGATTTCCGACCCCCCGACTTAATTAAACGTATATATAATAAAATATATTAAATTAAAAAAATTAAAAAACTATTGGAGGTCGTTTTTGACATCAGAAACTAGCTTTAAATAACTTTATCGAAGTAAAATCCGTGCACTACTACTTTAGAACGATGAATGAAATTTGATAAAAAAAACTCCCATTAAAAAACAATTAAGCGTTAATCGTGCGTCATTAAAGGTATATTAAAATCGCGATAAAATATTTTCGCGCGGGAAAAAATTTTTGAAAAAATTTGGAGACTTAAAAAACATCCAAAAATCAAAAAAAAACAAAAATTTTTTCGGAGGGCCCAAATGCCCGAGTTTTATGTAACGCTATGGAACTTGCCCGAGTTATCTCGGGTTTTAAAGATTGCAGCATTACTTCTTGCCGCCTGCAGATGGCTGTGATTGGTCATCTATATTCAGCAAACGAAATCAACAACGCAGTTAAGGAGACAAATTCCCTGACTTTTTGACAATTTTTGACAAATTCCCTGACTTTCCCTGACTTTTTCAAAAAATAATGAAAATCCCTGACTTTCCCTGACTTTCCAGGTGCGTAGGAACCCTGTACATCTGAAAAGTGAATGTTAATTAAATAAATTTGGTTCTCTTTCTAGTGTAAGACCAACTAAATTGAGATTTGTTTCTTCCAATAATTTTTACAGATGATTTTGCCTTGCTAAATGATTAAAAGATTGTCAATGTATTAGCATACTAATATAATATAGTCTGTTTATGTTTGGCAAAGATAGAAGTTTTTATGAAGTAAAGGCAAATTTCTACTAAATCTCCTATGAGGGAGCCTACAGCAGCTCCTTGAGATTGTTGGTAGTAGTGTCCTTCAAACCTAAAACAGGAAATATAGTATATAACTTTACAAATGAATTTAGGGATGACATGATTCCATCTTTCAGTTCTTATCTTATTATAAAGGAATCCATTTTTATGCTTGACATGTGATGAAGATCCATTAACTAGATCAAAAACATTCTTATTTTCATTAAATTATTCTTGCTGGAGTAATTTAAGATGTTAATTTTTATTTATATTATAAAGAAAGTTTATTATCAAGCTATACATCACTTTGAGTTTGAGAGAGTTAGAGACTTTTGTAGTCCATTTCTGATATTATCTTTCAATGACTGAAGTCTTTGTTACAGATTTCCTCCATTAGCATGCTAAATTTTTAATGCATAATTCTGTTTTTCATAATATTTTCTAATAAAGACATTTAATGTTTACTCTGTATAGATAGTAAGCGAAAATGACTTTCCCAGAATGGGCCTCGAGAGCCAATTTGATTTGTGGGCTTTTATAAAGGCAAATCAGCATGATCATTTCTTTTGAAGTATAGTACATCATAGCTCCTACGGTAGTTTTGAATTTCTTTGAATAGATTTAACTTTCTTATATAATGTAAGAGTTAGGTTGTTCTTCAGGAGTAGCAACTCATATTAGTTAGGTAAGAATTTATTGATTCCAAATAGTAGTTCCTCTTGAGAATTGCAAGTATTCTGTTCTTACCTATTAGTGTAACTACAATTAAAAAATGAGATTGTGCTCTGAAAAACAATACATAAATCTTAAAAATGTTCTGCCATGTCTGCAACATTGGAAGCTGGGATTTGACTTCATTTCCTGTTTATGATTCTCAGACATCTTGACCAATAGAAGGTCCAGGTTAAACAAGCTCCAACTGATAGCTTGCATTCAATATTGCATTTATAGTATAATGTTCAGTTTTGAGGTAAATTTGCATTGGCTAGTTCAAACTTCATACTGTCCCATAATACAATCTCTTTAGAAGTGAAACAGTTCTGCAGCACCAGAAGTTTGCAACACTGCAATGTTATATTGAAGAACAAAATAAACCTTATTAAGCATTAAAATATACTTATTAGTAACAGAAGTCATGTGATATAAATAAATAATGTCTATTTATTTTTGACATGCCTGTAAGATCATACATGAAAAATGATCAGTTTTTACTTATGGCACTAGCTGGAGATCAGTGTGAGGGTGGCTGGAGATACAGGGTTTGGATTGCACTCATGTATCACTTAATCGGCTATCTAATCAGTTAGATTAGCCTCAAAGTCAAAGGATGGCAATAAAAGTGTTTATTGAAAAGATGGAGACGTACAATCATATAATCCAGTCTCCTGTCAGGATTCCTGACACCAGCTGGGTAATTAGAATATGTGCCCTAACTTGCATAAACAAAATCAAGAGGTGACAGCCGAGTGACAATGTCTGCATAAATCATAGGAGGGGCTTGAAATAGATGAGTGGGACTGTTGTGTTAGGATACCAATCGGAGCAATCGACAAACTCACTTCTAAACAAAAACAAAACTAATTTAATAAAACTATAAAAAAATGGTTACAGACCATAATATAATAATATTCAAGGAAAATGACTATGAAAGTCTTGAATTCTAGATTGACCTTAATCTTAAGGTATTCTACCTTCTGAATATAAGAGAGAGTTTACAAAAGTACTATTATAATACTTCCATATTATTTTTGACTTGTAACCTTCTTGTCCTTGGGCAGAAGTTCAATCTATAAAGTATGGCACTATGTTAAAGACTAGAGGATACTGAATAGTGTGCTGTGCATGGAATTTAGCACATATCCTATATTTATACTATGTTTTTTTCCTCAAATAGAGATTAAGGATTAAGATCATCTGACTGTGTGGCATAATGAGTCTTTTTCGTTTAGTCAGCCTTTTAGTCATGGGAGATAAAATCTCTCTCAGGAACTGACTGTCAACACAGGAAACATTTGTTCCTTGTTCACTCTGATTTTTAGCTTTGATAAAAATTTCAATTATTTTATTTTATTTTTAAAAAATTTTCTATAATTTCTTGAATATTTTATCCCAAAATATTCAGAATCTCACATCAGGTTTTAACTGTAGGCATTGAGTCATCTCCAGCCAGCACTGTAATGAACCAAGTATGGCTATATCTAAATTAATAAGTTCTGGAAACGAGGATTGGTCAAAGGTCCACGTAGCATAACTAGCAATGTGACTGCATGATAAGTGGAAGATGCAAGTTTAAGTTCCACTTTGGCCCACTTGTTTTCTTCCAGAACTTCTGAATTAATTATTAAAATAAAAAATTAGCAAGAGATGGCACCTAATACCTGCATCTAATGCCAAATTACTTAGCATTTAATTAATAATAGTAGTAGTAATATTGCTTAATATAATTCTGCAATTGTTCGGCTTTAATATATAACTTGTGGGTTTGAATGTTTATAGAGTTTATATTTGTAAAATAGCTAAAATTCACTGCAGTGTTATATTGGTTTGTTTAGAAAGTTCATAGCAATTTTTAAGAGAAATAAAAGAAACTGTTTTAAAACTAAAAATATACTTTTATTCCATTACATTATATATGTGCTATTGTTTTTAATGATATGTTGCCATCTATGGGGAGCTTCACGATACCTTCTTCATAGAACTTTCCAGTTTTTCCTGAAAAAACTGATCCATGTGGTTTTTGCAAGCTTCCAAAGTGTCAAAGTTTTTATATGAAGGAAATTTTGCAGAGAATGGAACAGATGGTAGTCCAATGAGGCAAGGGTTAGGTGAGTATGGGGGTGAGGTAAAACATCTCAGCCTAGTTCCAATAATTTTTGGCATGTTCGTAAAGACATGTGCAGTCTGGCATTATCTTGGTGAAACACAATGCCTTTTCTATTGGCCAGTTCCAGACATTTTTCTTTAATTGCCATGTTCAGTTTATCCAATTGGGAACAATACTTATCAGAATCAATTGTTTGATTCTGTGGAAGCAGCTCATAGTACAGGATTCCTTTCCAATACCACCAGACTGTGAGCACAACTTTCTTTGGATGAAGACTGGCCTTTGGAGCTTTTAATGGTGGTTCATTTTTCTTACCCCATGATCATTTTTGGCTGATGTTGTTATAAACGATCCATTTTTCATCACCTGTAACTAAACTCTTCAGAAAAGGGTGATTTTCATTTCATCTTTTAAGAGAATCACAAATGGAGATGCGATCCAGTAAGTTATTTTCCGTTAACTCGTGAGGTATCCAATTGTTGTAACGATTCACATACTCGAGCTTCTTTAGATGTTGAAATATGGTATTGTTTGATGACTCCACTATGTCTGCAATTTCTCAAGTTGTATAATGAGAGTTTTCATCCAATAATGCTTTGATCTGGTCATCTTCAATAATGGGAAATCTTCCTGAGCAGGGAACATCTTCAAGGCTAAAATTACCCACTTTAAATTTTGCAAACCACTTTCAAACAGTTGATTCTGCTACAGCACTCCCACTATAAACCTGAAATATCTTTTTTGCTGTTTGTACAGCATTTTTTCCTTTATGATAAAAAAAAAAAGAAACAAGTGTCAATAATGCATGTTGTTTGCATCCATTTTTGCAATGAGACAAATTAAACGATATTTGAATAATCTTAACGGTTTTTTTGGTAACAGATGTGTTTCAAAGTCATTCACGTAATATTCATTGGTTTGTACAATTCTAATCATTTTCACGTCAATCAGTGTCTCAACTGTCACCTATCAAAAATTGCTATAAACTTTCCAAAAACCCAATCTATACATATAATCAAGACAGGATACTGTCCAATGTTGGTATCCAAATTGTTGGAGAAAAAGTATCCTTTTTTAAATACACATTTCTGTTATTTGTCCAAGTGTTTAATATTTTTCCTTGTTTTTTTAGCGTTCTGGTTTTATAGAAAATATTTCTATAATATGGAGTAAGATGTTCATTTATACATATTCTATATTCCTCATTTATAATATGACATGCATTTGTAGTTATTTTTAACTTCTTCTTTTTATTATTATTTATAATTTTTTGTTTGACAACTGAATTGGCACATTTCACTATAATTGGTTGCGATCTAGTTTTGAATTCTTTTCTTTCGTTATTAATGGATTTAATTCTGGAGGCATTCAATAGATCTGACTGATTAAAATTATCGTCAACAAACGAAAAAACTTTTTATATGCCTGTTAAATTCTCATTCTGAAGTGTCGGCACGCCAACAACCTCCAAGCTTGAGTTGTTTAGACTTGATAGTTAACATGCAGAATTTTTCTTTTAAAGAATTTAATTCCGCCTTTGTACTTTTATTCTCTTCTTTTAGTTTTGTCATTGTTTCGATAGCAGTTACATAGTTTTTCTCTAAAACATTAATTCTCTCTTCCATTTTGTCAAACTTATTTGTTAAGAATTCTATCGATTTCTGGATTTCTATGTTTGTTTCTTTTATGTTACTCAACTCCAAGTGTATTAGTTTCACTTCTTGTAAAATTATTTCAGAATTTTAGGTAGTTATACTTAAAGGTGACATTGGAGTTAAAGTTAGATTATCTGGTGTTCTATCCACGTTCTTATTATAATTATGTGAAGTCATAATAATCTGCTCACACTCACCCAGTTCTCTGTCATCTTCCAGTTCCTGTGTCCAATTTGCTTTGTTCTTAATGGTTTTCACTAATTTGCAATCTTCACATTTCCAAGTTTTTTTGTAAGACTTGCTGAACTTATGAAAGTTTGCTTCCTGGATCCCAAAACAATAGCAGTGAGCAAATTTAGAGCAATTGGAACAAGTCAATAAACTTTGTGCTTGCAAAAAGAACAAGCGCTCAAATGATGAGTTTCCATAGCTCCACGCCTCCTCCAATATATATTTAATATTAATACAAAACAATAGAAAATTTTGTTTTCAAAATTAAAAAGTTTCTGTCATTTTAAGCATATAGATTAATGACTAAAAGAATGACCAATTTGTTTGTCAAAGTAAATTTACAGTGCTAATTTAAATTTACTATTATCATATGTCAGTACTGTACTACTGAATTACTATGTGTTAAAATTGTGTTCAATAATAAAACTTCTTAATTTAAATATTCAATATTTGTATTTTTGTATTCAATGTAATGACTTGCTGTTTTTAACAACATAAGATCAGACCAAAAATATTCGGTAGTTCTATAAATTTTGCTATGTACAACACTTCAAAAGATCTTGAACTTTTTATATTTAAAAAATAAAGAAAATATTAACCTTTCTAATCAACCTTATAAACTAGCACATACAGTTATATATGACAAGTTCTTTTAATGTTATGTAGATCATCATCATCATCATCAGTTTCAGATTCATGTAGTAATATGAAAATATGTNTCACGTTTAATATTTATACAATTGCTCATTAATGCAAAGTATACTTACATTTTAATTATAAACGATGTAATTGAATTTTCTTACATTATAAATGGGCAAAAATAATAGAAAAAGGAATCAAAAAGCCAAAAATTTTCATCTATTTCAAATAGTGGCTAAAAAAGATCTTGAACTTTTTATATTTAAAAAATAAAGAAAATATTAACCTTTCTGCAGTGGGTTAGTCAGATATGGTGCTATCCCTATGTAGTGAAGAATAAACGTGGGAAATTTTTAAAGTATTTTCCCATGCATTTTTCTCATTACTGTTTCGGAAAAAGATTTTGTAAACAGTATAGTCTAGTATAGGAAAGTCTTTTTTTATTGTTACATAATTCCTTTTTTATGCAAATTATTTTTACGGTAGTTTTTGGCAATATCTGCTTATGGATATAGCCGTCGGTCACCAGTGCCACACGATCGCTGGATATATCCATCTGTCACTGCGGAGTGGTTAACGATTATAAAAATAAAACATATGAATATGGCGCACAAACAGATTATTGACATCATCTCTGAATAAAACTTAATTTTTGATAATTAGAGATTTTAATATAATGAAATAATACATTAATAAAATTTGTTTGCATTTCATTCTTCTATTGTTCAATTTTCTTTTGTTATTTCAAGAAATCCAACACACATTATGTTTAGAAGAAAGATAAATTTTCTAAAAAACGTTTTTTCTTTTCTCTATTTCCTTATTTAGTTAATTACATTATTTAAGAAAAATTGAAAAGGAAAAGGAAAAATAATGATAAAATAACTATCTACTTCTAATTTTATAATGTTATTTATTTCACAGAAACCTTATTATCTAATTACAATTGATTTTTTATTATTTTGAATTTACTATTATGTATTGTTGCTTTGTTGTTTAGAGAAAAAACTGAAAAAAGCTATTTGTCCCTCAATCTTGAAATTAAAACAAATTTATTTGTTATTTGAAGTGCAGTCTCATTAATCTAAACTCCATTACATATAAACCAACTTTGGTCATTTTCCAATAAAGACAAGAAATTGTAGATTATTTTTTAAATTACAATGAATCCGTAAAATTAATATTACTGCACATTTTTGACATAAATATATGTATGAAACAGTGTAAAAATTTTTGAAATATATATATATTTGTCCAGAGACAAAATATCATGCTATTTACTTCTTTTTCTTCGTACATAACTCCACTAATCTAAACCATTCAACAATTAACTTGAGTTAATGAGAGTTCACTGTACACTAAGTTTTTGAGTATGAATTGTTATATCTCAACTGTCATCTCAACAGTTAATTTTCATATTTGAACTAATATTAAATAGGCCTTGCATTTCACAAATTAATAAATCTTTAACTTAACTGATAATGTTTATTACACATAGCATTTATGAATTTAATGATAAAATACAACAGTAATTTAATCTTTTTCTAAAAAATTTCACAATATTTAAAATTATATAAACAGTCTCTATTGTCAGTAGCATTCATAAAAAAATAGTTGTAAAATCAATCAAATAAACTAATTAATTATGTTAGACAGCTGTAAGTGGTTTAGATTTTGGATGTGAATTTGGCAGCAATCCCAACTCAACTGCAAACTTTACATTCAAAAAAATTCGCCCATCAACATCAATGAAATGTCAGGAAAGGAAGAAAACATTAACCAGGAAAAAAATCCAAAGATACACATCGTTATCAAGAAATCTCTTGGACAGTTTTGCATGACTCCATCCTAACCCAAAAAGTAATTGGTTAAACTTTACCTATGTGCATCGTCATGGCTGTGGTCACAACTGTTCATACCCCCAACTGACTCCTCGCCGAGTGTACAATGTCACTAGTTATTGATATGTGTGTTCAAGAACTACCATGAATCAATAACTAGTGACATTATACACTTGGTAGCCTGTCGGTGGCTCCCCTCCAGGAGTCTGTCAAGAGTACAAACAATCGCAACCATGGCCATGACAACGTACATGGGTAAAATTTGACCAAGTAATAAAAAGCATACCGCGACCCAGATAACGCAACCGGACATCATAACACAACAGAACACGCACACACTTTTCAAATTCACCAGCAATCTACCTACCACCACTAAAAAAACAACAGATTTGTCCCATCCCTGTCACCAGAACAGAGCACATCATCTAATTGCAACATTAACAAGATTACAGATATGCCATCATTATAGTTTCACAGGTAAAAGTCTACGATTAAAATGTACTAATCCAGTTGATTATTCAACAGGTGTATGTTATTTTGTAATTAAAAATAACATTTGTATGTATGTATATGGCGATAAAGATTTTAAAAAGTTTCGACATAGTCGTGTAAATCATCTGATTTCAGTTTTTACAGGTTGTATTGTTGAGTGTTAGGTAAATTTTAACATTTATTTTTACTGAGCATTTTATCATCTGAGAGAGATAAGAACTAAAGTACTGAATGCTGCGTATTGATACTTACCATCTCCAATAAATTTGCAGATCCAGCAACATATCCAGCTGCTGTGGATGTTGCTTGTTCATATTGTTCGAATAAAGATGCCATTTTTTTAACTAAAAGGTTACAAAACAGAATAAATTTGATTAAAATTTTACTCACTTTTAATATTTATACAATTGCTCATTAATGCAAAGTATACTTACATTTTAATTATAAACGATGTAATTGAATTTTCTTACATTATAAATGGGCAAAAATAATAGAAAAAGGAATCAAAAAGCCAAAAATTTTCATCTATTTCAAATAGTGGCTAAAGACACCGCCATCTTGACACAATCGCCACCTACCGGTTAGCAAATATTTCGTTCGCTCAATAATTAAATTTTATGGTTATTTTCTAAAATACGTCTTTATATGTTATTATTTGAAAAATAACGGTATAAAATAAAAACGTATTTATTATAAATCATCTTATACTTAATATATAATAATTATATGTTTCGCTACACATTTTTACGTGTACTCCTCTTTTCCTTGTACATTTATTTCTAATATTAATAAAATTACAAATCATTTAGTACAAACTTAAATAATTTACAATTAAATATTATTTACGACATTAAGATTATTTGAATTAGAAATTATTCAATTATCTGTATAATTCTGTTTTCATTTACCAGATACTCGGTGATAAAAAAATTGTACTGTATAGGAACAAGTAGGCCTATACGAGGGCTGTTCGAAAAGTTCGCGGCCTTGCCTATATGCGGCGCTGCGATCAATTTAATTTTTGGCGGGAATAATTCAGCCATCCTTGCTAAAGATACGATACCAATTTCCGCTTGATTTGTCGTAAAGTTTTGCCACGCCAGCTTAGCAGATAGTCAATGTGCACATGCTTTGTCAAAATAAAGAAGACGGAGACTCGTGCGGTCATAAAATACCTGACGAAAAAAGGGTTGACCGCATCTCAAATCAAAGCTGACATGGATGAAGTTTTGGGAGAGTCTGCTCCTTCGTAAACCACTGTGAAAAAATGGACAGCTCTTTTTAAATTTGGCAGAGAGAGTGTGAAACATGACCCTCGCAGCCGACGGGCTTCAACTGCTGTCACTGAAAAAAATATCGACAATGTTTACGATTTGGTGTTAGCAGATCGCCGTTTGAAAACGCGTGAGATAGCTGAGACAACAGGCATCTCTGTCGACCGAATACACCACATCTAACCGAAAATTTGGGTATGACGAAGGTCTCAGCAAGTTGGGTGCCGCATCTGCTGACCGCTGAGCAAAGACGTGTTCGCACTTTGATGTCAAAGAAGTGTTTGGACTTCTACAAGAAAACTCCACGGGATTTCTTGCGTCGGTTTGTGACTACTGACGAAACGCGGATCCATTACTACACTCCTTTGCTTGTCAAAAATTTAATTTTGTTTTCAAATTCATAATAATTCTTAGCTGTCTTAGATCTAGTATACGTTACAACGACTTCTTTTTATTGGCTGGATACTAGCAGAAAATTTTTAAACTATCCAAGAAGTGTTGCGCTCCTGATCTCCAGAAACCACCCACATGCGGACTTAAGAAAAACCTAGTTATTCTGTTGTATATCGAATCCCGTTCCTCACCATCTGCTCACCTCGCATGAGGATCATGCAAAATCCAAAATGGATGTGAATAAAAAATCTTAGTAATTTTACAGAGGAAAGAATGAAAGCTTAGGAAAAACGAATTAACACCAACCGCAAAATTTTCAAATATAAAAATGACAGACGAAGAAGTAAGATGAGACTTTTGTAGTCCATTTCTGATATTATCTTTCAATGACTGAAGTCTTTGTTACAGATTTCCTCCATTAGCATGCTAAATTTTTAATGCATAATTCTGTTTTTCATAATATTTTCTAATAAAGACATTTAATGTTTACTCTGTATAGATAGTAAGCGAAAATGACTTTCCCAGAATGGGCCTCGAGAGCCAATTTGATTTGTGGGCTTTTATAAAGGCAAATCAGCATGATCATTTCTTTTGAAGTATAGTACATCATAGCTCCTACGGTAGTTTTGAATTTCTTTGAATAGATTTAACTTTCTTATATAATGTAAGAGTTAGGTTGTTCTTCAGGAGTAGCAACTCATATTAGTTAGGTAAGAATTTATTGATTCCAAATAGTAGTTCCTCTTGAGAATTGCAAGTATTCTGTTCTTACCTATTAGTGTAACTACAATTAAAAAATGAGATTGTGCTCTGAAAAACAATACATAAATCTTAAAAATGTTCTGCCATGTCTGCAACATTGGAAGCTGGGATTTGACTTCATTTCCTGTTTATGATTCTCAGACATCTTGACCAATAGAAGGTCCAGGTTAAACAAGCTCCAACTGATAGCTTGCATTCAATATTGCATTTATAGTATAATGTTCAGTTTTGAGGTAAATTTGCATTGGCTAGTTCAAACTTCATACTGTCCCATAATACAATCTCTTTAGAAGTGAAACAGTTCTGCAGCACCAGAAGTTTGCAACACTGCAATGTTATATTGAAGAACAAAATAAACCTTATTAAGCATTAAAATATACTTATTAGTAACAGAAGTCATGTGATATAAATAAATAATGTCTATTTATTTTTGACATGCCTGTAAGATCATACATGAAAAATGATCAGTTTTTACTTATGGCACTAGCTGGAGATCAGTGTGAGGGTGGCTGGAGATACAGGGTTTGGATTGCACTCATGTATCACTTAATCGGCTATCTAATCAGTTAGATTAGCCTCAAAGTCAAAGGATGGCAATAAAAGTGTTTATTGAAAAGATGGAGACGTACAATCATATAATCCAGTCTCCTGTCAGGATTCCTGACACCAGCTGGGTAATTAGAATATGTGCCCTAACTTGCATAAACAAAATCAAGAGGTGACAGCCGAGTGACAATGTCTGCATAAATCATAGGAGGGGCTTGAAATAGATGAGTGGGACTGTTGTGTTAGGATACCAATCGGAGCAATCGACAAACTCACTTCTAAACAAAAACAAAACTAATTTAATAAAACTATAAAAAAATGGTTACAGACCATAATATAATAATATTCAAGGAAAATGACTATGAAAGTCTTGAATTCTAGATTGACCTTAATCTTAAGGTATTCTACCTTCTGAATATAAGAGAGAGTTTACAAAAGTACTATTATAATACTTCCATATTATTTTTGACTTGTAACCTTCTTGTCCTTGGGCAGAAGTTCAATCTATAAAGTATGGCACTATGTTAAAGACTAGAGGATACTGAATAGTGTGCTGTGCATGGAATTTAGCACATATCCTATATTTATACTATGTTTTTTTCCTCAAATAGAGATTAAGGATTAAGATCATCTGACTGTGTGGCATAATGAGTCTTTTTCGTTTAGTCAGCCTTTTAGTCATGGGAGATAAAATCTCTCTCAGGAACTGACTGTCAACACAGGAAACATTTGTTCCTTGTTCACTCTGATTTTTAGCTTTGATAAAAATTTCAATTATTTTATTTTATTTTTAAAAAATTTTCTATAATTTCTTGAATATTTTATCCCAAAATATTCAGAATCTCACATCAGGTTTTAACTGTAGGCATTGAGTCATCTCCAGCCAGCACTGTAATGAACCAAGTATGGCTATATCTAAATTAATAAGTTCTGGAAACGAGGATTGGTCAAAGGTCCACGTAGCATAACTAGCAATGTGACTGCATGATAAGTGGAAGATGCAAGTTTAAGTTCCACTTTGGCCCACTTGTTTTCTTCCAGAACTTCTGAATTAATTATTAAAATAAAAAATTAGCAAGAGATGGCACCTAATACCTGCATCTAATGCCAAATTACTTAGCATTTAATTAATAATAGTAGTAGTAATATTGCTTAATATAATTCTGCAATTGTTCGGCTTTAATATATAACTTGTGGGTTTGAATGTTTATAGAGTTTATATTTGTAAAATAGCTAAAATTCACTGCAGTGTTATATTGGTTTGTTTAGAAAGTTCATAGCAATTTTTAAGAGAAATAAAAGAAACTGTTTTAAAACTAAAAATATACTTTTATTCCATTACATTATATATGTGCTATTGTTTTTAATGATATGTTGCCATCTATGGGGAGCTTCACGATACCTTCTTCATAGAACTTTCCAGTTTTTCCTGAAAAAACTGATCCATGTGGTTTTTGCAAGCTTCCAAAGTGTCAAAGTTTTTATATGAAGGAAATTTTGCAGAGAATGGAACAGATGGTAGTCCAATGAGGCAAGGGTTAGGTGAGTATGGGGGTGAGGTAAAACATCTCAGCCTAGTTCCAATAATTTTTGGCATGTTCGTAAAGACATGTGCAGTCTGGCATTATCTTGGTGAATCACAATGCCTTTTCTATTGGCCAGTTCCAGACATTTTTCTTTAATTGCCATGTTCAGTTTATCCAATTGGGAACAATACTTATCAGAATCAATTGTTTGATTCTGTGGAAGCAGCTCATAGTACAGGATTCCTTTCCAATACCACCAGACTGTGAGCACAACTTTCTTTGGATGAAGACTGGCCTTTGGAGCTTTTAATGGTGGTTCATTTTTCTTACCCCATGATCATTTTTGGCTGATGTTGTTATAAACGATCCATTTTTCATCACCTGTAACTAAACTCTTCAGAAAAGGGTGATTTTCATTTCATCTTTTAAGAGAATCACAAATGGAGATGCGATCCAGTAAGTTATTTTCCGTTAACTCGTGAGGTATCCAATTGTTGTAACGATTCACATACTCGAGCTTCTTTAGATGTTGAAATATGGTATTGTTTGATGACTCCACTATGTCTGCAATTTCTCAAGTTGTATAATGAGAGTTTTCATCCAATAATGCTTTGATCTGGTCATCTTCAATAATGGGAAATCTTCCTGAGCAGGGAACATCTTCAAGGCTAAAATTACCCACTTTAAATTTTGCAAACCACTTTCAAACAGTTGATTCTGCTACAGCACTCCCACTATAAACCTGAAATATCTTTTTTGCTGTTTGTACAGCATTTTTTCCTTTATGATAAAAAAAAAAAGAAACAAGTGTCAATAATGCATGTTGTTTGCATCCATTTTTGCAATGAGACAAATTAAACGATATTTGAATAATCTTAACGGTTTTTTTGGTAACAGATGTGTTTCAAAGTCATTCACGTAATATTCATTGGTTTGTACAATTCTAATCATTTTCACGTCAATCAGTGTCTCAACTGTCACCTATCAAAAATTGCTATAAACTTTCCAAAAACCCAATCTATACATATAATCAAGACAGGATACTGTCCAATGTTGGTATCCAAATTGTTGGAGAAAAAGTATCCTTTTTTAAATACACATTTCTGTTATTTGTCCAAGTGTTTAATATTTTTCCTTGTTTTTTTAGCGTTCTGGTTTTATAGAAAATATTTCTATAATATGGAGTAAGATGTTCATTTATATATATTCTATATTCCTCATTTATAATATGACATGCATTTGTAGTTATTTTTAACTTCTTCTTTTTATTATTATTTATAATTTTTTGTTTGACAACTGAATTGGCACATTTCACTATAATTGGTTGCGATCTAGTTTTGAATTCTTTTCTTTCGTTATTAATGGATTTAATTCTATAG